>NC_091954.1:2705311-2775311 GCF_031021105.1 Erythrolamprus reginae | reverse complement strand
GGGAAAGATCAGAAGCAACATGAGAAAATATTATTTTACTGAAAGAGTAGTAGATCCTTGGAACAAACTTCCAGCAGACGTGGTAGATAAATCCACAGTAACTGAATTTAAACATGCCTGGGATAAACATAGATCCATCCTAAGATAAAATACAGGAAATAGTATAAGGACAGACTAGATGGACCATGAGGTCCTTTTCTGCCGTCAGACTTCTATGTTTCTATATTATGCTTATCTATTCTGTATTCAGACCAGTTTCCTGGAATCATACACGATGCTGCCATGAAGTAATAAAAATCCTACAATCATATTTATTTATTTATTTATTAGATTTGTATGCTGCCCCTTTCGTAGACTCTATATATAATATATAGAATGTATAAAGTATATATTTATATACTTAAATATATAAGTTTATATATAATAATAAAATATATAAAGTGTGCAATAGGGTTGATATTCCTGGAGGCGTCTGTAAATATGGCAAATGATTTAGCTTTACTAGAAAAGTGGTCAAAGCAATGGAAACTGCAGTTTAATGTTTCCAAATGTAAAATAATGCATCCTAAGATAAAATACAGGAAATAGTATAAGGGCAGACTAGATGGACCATGAGGTCTTTTTCTGCCGTCAATCTTCTGTTTCTATGTTTCTAAATATATAAGGCAGAGAAAAGTATCAGACTTGGGGTTGTAACGTGGTGCTGAAGGAACAGCTCCTCTACTTTCTAATAGATGTGTGTTTAGAGGCAGGAACTACAAACGAGCAACTACAAAATAAGATGGACCATCTTCTATTGTACATGGCCCACAATAGGACATGTGAGATATCTTCAACTTCCCCCATTGCCACCTGTGCACATTTGCTTAGCTATTGAGGAATCATTAAGCTGCAGTAGATGTGTTAGATTTCAATTAGACTCATAGGACTTTTTAACTTGAACTGTGACTTCTTGGAATGAGATGAATGTGGAGGTAAAAGGTGCATGCAAAAATATTTTGAGTGGATTCGAATAATATTCATTCATTCACTCATTCACTCATTCACTCATTCATTCATTCATTCATTCATTCATTCATTGGATTTCTATACTGCCTCTCTCTGAAGACTCGGGGTAGTTCACTAGATATAATGAAAAACAATAAAATACAATGATAAATCCAATTTGTACTGCCCCCACCCTGGTCTTTCGAAAGAGTTTAAAAACTCATCTTTGCCACCAAACCTGGGGTTCGTTAGATCTTCCCCACTGACCAATGAATGCTTTAGTTTTACTGTTGAATGAATGATATTGATAGTTTTTTATTTAGAATTTTAAGATTGTTTTTTAATATATTAATTGGTTTTGTTATTATTGTTTCCTGTTTTTCTGTACATGCTGTGAGCCGCCCTGAATTCTTGGAGAGGGGCGGCATACAAATCCAATTAAATCTAAATCTAAATTAGCTAAATATCTAACCTAAAATCCCTAATATTTTATAAAAAAATCAATCGTACACACTTAGACCTGAGCCACTCATAACATTCATTGGTCAGGGGGCCTAAGATCTACCGTAATTGCCCCAAGCGTGGCAACACAAATGAGTCTTGAGACTCTCACGGAAGGCAAGGAGGGTGCGGGCAATGTGAATCTCCAGGGGAAGTTGATTCCAGAGGGCTGGGGCCACCACAGAGAAGCCTCTTCCCCTAGGCCCTGCCAGATGACATTGTCTGGTTGATGGGACCTGGAGAGGGCCAACTCTGTGTGACCTAACCAGTCACTGAGATTCGTATGAAAGAAGAGTGATCCCACAAGTAATCTGGCCCAATGTCATGTAGGACCTTAAAGGTCGTTACCAACACTTTGAATTATGTCTGGAAACCAATTGGCAACCAATGAAGTCCGTGGAGTGTTGGAGAAACATGGGCATGTCTAGGAAGGCCCTTGACCGCTCGCGTGGTTGCATTTTGCATCTCCGAACACTCTTCAAAGATTATTATTATGTCAATACAACACAGCAAATGAGATCACTATGCTGGATTTCGTATTTCATCCCAGTCGGGCGCTTCCCAAGCACCTAGGACTGCGTGGTGTAGCGGCGAATTATGTTTGCCGATCCCAGTAAAGCGGCCTTTTGCAATTGGCAGATGGAGATTTTGTCAATTCCGATGTTTTTCAAATGTCCACTGAGATCCTTTGGCACTGCGCCCAGCGTGCCAAGTACCACTGGGACCACTTTCATGGGCTTATGCCGGAGTCGTTGCAGCTCGATTTTTAGATCTTCGTATTTCACTAATTTCTCTAGCTGCTTCTCCTCAATTCTGCTGTCTCCTGGTACTGCGATGTCGATGATCCATACTTTCTTTTTCTCACGATCACAATGTCTGGTGTGTTATGCTTCAGAATTCGGTCAGTCGGAAGTCCCACAGTAGTTTTGCTTGCTCATTTTCAACCACTTTTTCGGGCTTATGATCCCACCAGTTCTTTGCCACTGGTAAATGGTAGTTCCGGCACAAGTTCCAGTGGATCATCTGTGCCACAGCATCATGTCTACGCTTGTAGTCAGTCTGTGCGATCTTTTTGCAGCAGCTGAGTATGTGATTGATTGTTTCATCTGTTTCTTTACAGAGTCTGCACTTTGGATCGTCTGTTGATTTTTCAATTCTAGCTTTGACAGCATTTGTTCTAATGGCCTGTTCTTGTGCCATATTATTATTATTATTATTATTATTATTATTATTATTATTATTATTATTATTAATTAGATTTGTATGCCGCCCCTCTCGGTAGCCCCCCATAGAGATGGGTAATGTGGGTAATATAGGTGAAAGAAAGAAACATGGCAACAATCAAAGGTCTCTTTTATCATCGAAATTTGCTAATCGGAATACAGTGTTCCCTCAATTTTTGCAGGGGATGCGTTCCAAGACCGCCCGCGAAAGTCGAATTTCCGCGAAGTAGAGATGCGGAAGTAAATACACTATTTTGGGCTATGAACAGTATCCCAAGCCTTCCCTTAACACTTTAAACCCCTAAATTACAATTTCCCCTTCCCTTAGCAACCATTTAGATTATTACTCACCAGGTTTATTTATTAAAGTTCATTAAAATATATATTTATTAAAGGCGGATGAAAGTTTGGCGATGACATATGACGTCATCGGGCGGGAAAAACTGTGGTATAGGGAAAAAAACCGTAAAGTATTTTTTAATTAATATTTTTGAAAAAACGTGGTATAGACTTTTCACGAAGTTCGAACCCGCGAAAATCGAGGGAACACTATATTATAAAATTTGGGGGAAGTTTTATGATTGGATAGAAAATTAAGAGATACATTATGTATGTATTAGTAATTGGTTAATTTTGGAAAAATTGAAACAAGAGAATTTGATTTAAGCTTTGCAAGCCAGATGGCAATGATGAGCAATGATGGCAGCACAATATAATGATATAACACAAAACTTACTTATTGTTTAGACTTAAACATATCGAACTTTATTTTACGATGTAGGTGATATATTATGAATAGTTTCTTTTATTAAAGATACATATATATAGAGAGAATTTTTAATTAGCTATATGATATAAGATTAAAATTTAGATAAAAGAGATTTTATTATTCTTTACATTGCGGTAACCTTTTGCAGTACGACGGTGAGGGAAAAATTTTAATTTAGATTTTTAAGAATTGCTAATAATGTATAAAATTAACAGAAAAATTTTACACTGGGAGAGATGAGACCCTCCATTGAGTGAGTAATGAGAAAAGTTTGTATAAAGATTGATTTTAAGCATTGTTGTTGTGTTTATAACTATATATTTTTTTATTTCATGGTGGAGAAATATAAAAAATCTTATACCGACAAAATTTGCTAATCAACTAAAGTTATACAAATATTTTATATGAAAGAAATCTATAAGCAAAACACATTTTCTTCCTACCTCTAGCAATTTTTCTTGAATCACCTGCAACATGTCCAGTGCAGAAGCTGCTAAGATTCAGATTGACAGAGTTGGAAGGGACCTCACAGGTCATCTAGTCCAACCCATTGCCAAAGCAGGAGAGTCTAGGTGTGCCTCTACCTAGTATTGAACTCAAAACTTCCTAATTGTGAGGCAAGAGCTCCCCCTCCAGGCCACAGCAGTTGTGGAATGTTTAAATATCATAGCTGGAGCAGTCAGATTGTGAAGTGAGTCAGAACACAAAGTTGTGGTTGATTAGTACCAGGGTGCTGGCTCCTCCATAAGGCAATCTGCATTGGGATCAGTTGCTATGGGTGCTTAGATGGATATTATGCAAAAATTAGCATAATAATTTTCTTCTATGTCTCCTGTGGGACGTCCACGCTCTGTGATTTACTTCACGATGTTCCCGTTTGCCTACTATCTAGTTTGCTGCATATACAGTGTTCCCTCAATTTTCGCGGGGGATGCGTTCCGAGACCGCTCGCGAAAGTCGAATTTCCGCGAAGTAGAGATGCGGAAGTAAATACACCATTTTTTGCTATGAACCGTGTCACAAGCCTTCCCTTAACACTTTAAACCCCTAAATTACCATTTCCCATTCCCTTAGCAACCATTTAGATTATTATTCACCATGTTTATTTATTAAAGTTTATTTAAAAAAATATTTATTACAGACGGACGAAAGTTTGGCGATGACACATGATGTCATCGGGTAGGAAAAACCGTGGTATAGGGGGGGAAACCGCAAAGTATTTTTTAATTAATATTTTTGAAAAACTGTGGTATAGGCTTTTTGCGAAGTTCGAACCCGCGAAAATCGAGGGAACACTGTATAGTTGTGAAATATATTTATTTATATAAAACTATAAATTTCTGTCAGCATCTCTGACTCCATTTGGACATAAGCTGACAGGTTATAGGCCCAGAAGGGCCCTGAGGCACCAGTAGTAAATTTCTCTGAGGTAAAAGTTTCTTCCTGAGCCTGAGGGAAGTTGAGGATGATTGGCCCATAAAAACAGCACAACACGCTCTGTTACACAAATGGGAGGAAGATTTCCTGTAGTTCATCTTTTTTTAAACATTTTTATTTTAAAAACACACACACAAAACAACACAGTTGGGATATCTACATCCCAGAAGCTCAGAGATATATACCTTTTTTGCATTGTTTTGTTAACGTTTTTGCTTGCATATTTTTGTTTACATTTCATAAAAAGAAACAAAGAAAAACCAAAATAAAAATTAAAAAAAAATCCATTATTAATCTTTTTAAGCCTTTTGTTTTACTTGTGGTCCATCTTAATCAGACAAATTATTGCTCATAATGTCTAAAGATGGAGACCTTTCTGCAGAGGGAGGATTTGTGAACAATTGTAAGCAATCCTTCTGCAGATCTCACTAAGAAGGGGCAAAGACAAAACGGAAAAGCACGAGCCACAGGGATGGGCTCCTATAGGTACCATCAGCTACACAGAACCCGTAGAAAAATTTTGGTCAAGTACCTCTTTCTTTCCTTCCTTCCTTCCCTCCCTTCCTCTTTCCTCCCTCCCTTCTTTCCTTTCTCCTTCCCTCCTTTCTTCTTTCCCTCCCTCCCTTCCTCTTTCCTTTCTTTCTTCCTTTTCCTTCATTTCCTCCCTTTCTTTCTTCCTTCCTTTTTTTCCTTCCTTCTTCTTTCACTTCCTTCCTCTTTCCTCCCTCCCTCCTTTCCTTTCTCCTTCCTTCTCCTTCCTCCTTTCCTTCCCTCCCTCCCTCCTTTCTTTCTTCCTTTTCCTTCATTTCCTCCCTTTCTTCCTTCCCTCCCTTCCTCTTTCCTTTCTTCCTTTCCTTTCCTTCCTTGCCTCCCTTTCTTTCCTTCCTCCTTCCTTCCTTCCTCCCTTCTCCTTCCTCCTTTCCTTCCTTCCCTTCCTTCCTCTTTCCTTTCTTTCTTCCTTTCCCTTCCTTTCCTCCCTTTCTTTCTTCCTTCCTTTTTCCTTCCTTCTTCTTTCACTTCCTTCCTCTTTCCTCCCTCCCTCCTTCCCTCCTTTCTACTTTCCCTCCCTCCCTTCCTCTTTCCTTTCTTTCTTCCTTTTCCTTCATTTCCTCCCTTTCTTTCTTCCTTTTTTTCCTTCCTTCTTCTTTCACTTCCTTCCTCTTTCCTCCCTCCCTCCTTTCCTTTCTCCTTCCTTCTCCTTCCTCCTTTCCTTCCTCCCTTCTCCTTCCCTTCCTTCCCTCCCTTTCTTCTTTCCCTCCCTTCCTCTTTCCTTCCTTCCTTTCCCTTCCTTCCTTGCCTCCCTTTCTTTCCTTCCTCCTTGCTTGCTTCTTTCCTCCCTCCCTCCTTTCCTTCCTTCCCACCCTCCTTTCTTCTTTCCCTCCCTCCCTTCCTCTTGCCTTTCTTTCTTTTCCTTCCTTTCCTTTCCTCCCTCCCTTCCTCCATTTTTTCCTTCCTTGCTTCTTTCCTCCTTTCCTCTCTCCCTCCTTCCTCCCCAGCCGGGCGTCCTCTTTCCAAGCCCAATCCGAGTTCTGGCCCATTCCGCAGCGTCTTTCCCTTCAGCCCCCACTTCTCCAGGAGCGCCTGGGCCTGCGCTCCCCACCGCTCCCCTTTCCCCTTCGCCCTCCCGGCTTCGGCTGGGCCCCGTTTCCGCCCTCGGCCTCCACGTAATTTCCGCGCCGGCGTCGGGCAGCGTCGGAGGATGGCAGCTCTTCCGAGCTCGCCGAGGTGGGCGAAGGGCGAGGCGGGGCAGGCCGGGCGGGGCCGCCGGGGTCGCTTTGCCGGCGCTCAGCGGGGCTTGGACTCGCGCTCTCGGCGGGTTTCTAGGCTCCTTTCCGCGGTCTTGCGCTGCCCGGCTGGGCGCCCCGGGACCGGCTCGCTTGCCTAGCGGCCCCCGCGGGCGAGGAGGGGGGGTTGAGTTGGGGTCCCCCTGGCGCCTCTCCTGCGCCGCCTGAGGGAAAAGGAGAGCGGCGAGGCTGCATTGTGGCCTTCCCGCCCTGCAGGCCTTCACGCTGAGGCACAAAAAAGGGGAAAGAAATGAGAGGTTTGCGGGGCGAAAAGATCCACAAAGGCTTTCCCGACCCTTCGAAAGCAGGCTAGGACGTACGCTCTGTCTATTTTATGTCTTTATTTTATTTATTTGTCTCGTCAAGTGCGTATTGGTGGTGTACAAATATCTATCTACTGTATTCTATATACAGTACATGATAACTAGTAAGAGAGAAACATTAGGACAGAGGTCAGAAGGCACTGAATAGGCTAGGAATAGAATAAAAGAAAGAAGAATAGGATAAAATAGAAAATAGAATATGGATTAGGAATAGCAATAGGAAAGAAAGAAGAATAGAATAATATAGAATATAGAATAATATATAGAATATACTCTAGAATAGAATATATACTATGCTATTCTATATATTCTATAGGGAATAGTATATAAAATATAGAGAATAGAAAATGGATTAGGAATAGGAAAGAGAAGAATAGAATAAAATATAATATAGAATATAGACTAGTATATAGAATAGAATATAGAGCAGAATATATACTATACTGTACTATCCTATATATTCTATATTCTACATAGAATAGTATATAGAATATAGAGAATAAAATAGAATGTGGATTAGGAATAGGAAAGAAAGAAGAATAGAATAAAATATAGAATATAGACTAATATATAGAATAGAATATATACTATATTATTCTCTATATTCTCTATAGAATATAGAGAATAAAATAGAATGTGGATTAGGAATAGGAAAGAAAGAAGAATAGAATAAAATATAGAATATAGACTAATATATAGAATAGAATATATACTATATTATTCTATATATTCTATATAGAATATAGAGAATAGAATAGAATGTGGATTAGGAATAGGAAAGAAAGAAGAATAGAATAAAATATAACATGATATAGAATAGTATATAAAATATAATATATACTATACTATTCTATATAGGAATGCCATCCCAAGACCTCGGAGAGCGGTGGCATAGAAATCCAATCAATCAATTAATCAATAAATATATTCTATATTCTATATAGAATAGTTTATAGAATATAGAAATAGAATAGAGAATAGAATAGAATATGAATAAGAAATAGGAATATAATAGAAGAATAAAATAGAATATAAAATAGAATAGAATACGGAATAGGAATAGAGAAGAAAGAAGAATAGAATAAAATAGAATATAGAATAGTATATAGAATAGAATATATACTGTACTATTCTATATATTCTACATATAGAGAACAGAATAGAATATGGATTAGGAATAGGAACAGAAAAGAAAGAAGAATAGAATAAAATAGTAAAATGGAATAGTATACAGAATATAAAATAGAATAGAATATATACTATATTATTCTATATATATTCTATATAGAATAGTATAGAGAATTGAACAGAATAGAATAGCAGGGTTGGAAGGGATCTTGGAGGTCATCTAGTCCAGGGATAGGCAAAGTTGGCTCTTCATGCTAGCTCAGGAATTCTGGGAGTTGAAGTCCACATGTCATAGAGGAGCCAACTTTGCATATCCCTTTTTCTAGTCTAATTTCTCCTTAGTTCTAAGTTGCCTAATATTAAAAACAGCTTTCTTGCTTGCTGTTTTTTTCCCTTTTTCTTTTTATTCCAGGAAACATTTACTGGATTTGCCTTGGGAAGACATCTTATTGCCTCATATTCTTTCACATCTCCCTCTAAGGCAGCTCTTGAGCCTGCAAAGAGTCAGCAAGTGTTTCCAGAATCTAATCCAGCTTTACCTTACTAACCTGCGCTGTTTTGATTCTAGTCAGGTATTAAAATTTTTTTAAAAGTTCTCTCGTTTACATTCTCTGTAGAGTGCGTAAGGTTAGAGGTCAAATTATAGCGAATGGTGGAAGGTCTTAAGCATGAAACGTATCAGGAAAGACTTCATGAACTCAATCTGTATAGTCTGGAGGACAGAAGGGAAAAGGGGGACATGATCGAGACATTTAAATACGTTAAAAGGTTAAAAGAAGGTTCAGGAGGGAAGTGGTTTTAATAGGAAAGTGAACACAAGAACAAGGGGACACAATCTGAAGTTAGTTGGGGGAAAGATCAAAAGCAATGTGAGAAAATATTATTTTACTGAAAGAGTAGTAGATCCTTGGAACAAACTTCCAGCAGACGTGGTTGATCAATCCACAGTCACTGAATATAAACATGCCTGGGATAAATATAGATCCATCCTAAGATAAAATATAGGAAATAGTATAAGGGCAGACTAGATGGGCCACGAGGACTTTTTCTGCCGTCAATCTTCTATGTTTCTATCAGCATACTGATGGTAACTCACCCCGTGCCCTTGGATGATCTCTCCCATCGGTTTCGTGTAGATATCAGATATTCCTTTCTTTTTCTTACCTTGTTATGCTAGGAGTGCAAAAGGCATATAAGCATAGTTAAGATATAACATCAAGAAAAATGTCCAACTGAAACAACGTGTAAAACCAGTAAATAACGACATGAATCATAATACCAAATTGAAACGATAAAATGTAAACATCGATCGACACAAATTTTGAACTACAAAGAAGCTGAATGAACAAACTCATAAATCACTGATAAATGATGGCACTAGCAACTACGTCAAATACATATGGGTAAAACGTCAGGAAAATCTATACCACCTATATGCTTAAACCACAGGCCGCAAAACAGAAGCCCCAGCTCCAACGCTGCCCCCCCCACACTCTTCTTACTACTCTTTTTTTACTTTATTTTTCTATTCGTCCTCTTGTATTTCTTTCCATTTTCTCTAAATCCCTTTCCCTTTCTCTCCCTCTCCTTCCCCATCACGCATGCTATATAAGTAAAGTATAATTGCTAGAATGTACATTATATATACAGTGATACCTCATCTTACAAACGCCTCGTCATACAAACTTTTCAAGATACAAACCCGGGGTTTAAGATTTTTTTGCCTCTTCTTACAAACTATTTTCACCTTACAAACCCCCCGCTGTTGCCGGGATGCCCCGCCTCCGGGCTTCCGTTGCCAGCGAAGCACCCATATTTGCGCTGCTAGGATTCCCCTGAGGCTTCCCTCCATGGGGAACCCCACCTCCGGACTTCCGTTGCCAGCGAAGCGCTCGTTTTTGTGATGCTGGGATTCCCCTGTAGCATTGCAAAAACACGGAAGTCTGGAGGTGGGGTTTCCCATGCAGGGGAGCCTCAGGGGAATCCCAGCAGCGCAAAAACAGGCGCTTCGGCTGGCAAAAGGGGTGAATTTTGGGCTTGCACGCATTAATCGCTTTTCCATTGATTCCTATGGGAAACATTGTTTCGTCTTACAAACTTTTCACCTTAAGAACCTTGTCCCGGAACCAATGAAGTTTGTAACACAAGGTATCACTGTATTCCCTTTACTTTTCTGTACCCTGCTTTTAATGTAATAACCAATAAACATTTTTTTTTTTTTAAAAGAAGATATAACGGTTTGTTTTCTTGCCTACAAATAGGTCGGGCCTCATATCCCCAAATCCGCTTTCTGTGACCTCTTAAAAGACAACAAAGGTCTGCAACAACTCGCCTTGCAAAGCTGCTCTGAGTGGTTGTCGGACAAGGAGCTGCTTCCGGTGCTCGGTCAAAACCACCAGCTGCAACAGGTCGAACTGAACGGCTGCCTGCAGCTCAGCCGCCATGCCCTGGTGGCCATCGCCTTGGGCTGCCCCAATTTGCGGCAGCTTTCTTTGGCCCACTGCGAGTGGGTGGATGGACTTTCCCTGCGCAGCCTCGCCGACCACTGCAAAGAGCTCGAATCGCTAGACCTGACCGCCTGCCGGCAGCTGAAGGACGAAGCCATCTCCTACCTGGCTCAAAAGTGCGGCCAGTTAAAATCCCTTTCGCTGGCGGTGAACACAAACGTTGGCGACGCGTCCGTGGAAGAAATCGCCAAAGCCTGTTCCGGTCTGGAGCATTTGGACCTCACAGGCTGCCTGCGAGTGAAGAACAGCTCCATTAGGTAATTTTGTGCATAAACAAAGTTAAAATATTGTTCCTTTTTTTTCCAGCGGTACATTTATGTTTCATCTTTTCTGGCAGGTAAGATTTGTCCTCTTAACAGGTAGGTTAAGCTGGTAGGTTGTTATGGCATCCTGGCTAAATGAAGAAAGAGAGTTGATCTTTTTACACCGCTCAAAGAAATAACATCCTAGACCTGAATGAATGAAATATTCCCATTGAATACAGTGGTGCCTCTACTTACAAACTTAATTCGTTCCGTGACCAGGTTCTTAAGTAGAAAAGTTTGTAAGAAGTGTTAGTACAGGAGTACATGTGTGTTAGGGTTTGCCACTATAAACTGCATATTGTAAACTGTACCAAACTTGTACTTATTATTATTTATTTATTTATTAATCAGATTTGTATGCCGCCCCTCTCCGCAGACTCGGGGCGGCTCACAGCAATAATAATACAATGTAAACAAATCTAATATTTAAGTACTTAAAGGGCTAATGTGCACTCAAAGAGTTAACTTGTACTTGAAGAGTTAATGTTCAAGGCTATGTCGTCATTGAAGCTATAAAAGATCTTGATTTTGCCCAGTCACTTCCTTGTTACTTTACTTTTGCCTAAGACGGGAGAGTCGTGTCTAAGCTCTGTGCTTGTATAAACTTCGTGCTTTATCTATATTATATTTAGCTTTGTGCTTGTTATCTATACAGTGTTCCCTCGATTTTCGCGGGGGATGCGTTCTGAGACCGCCTGTGAAAGTCGAATTTTCGCGAAGTAGAGATGCGGAAGTAAATACACCATTTTTGGCTATGGACAGTATCACAAGCCTTCCCTTAACACTTTAAACCCCTATACTGCAATTTCTCATTCCCTTAGCAACCATTTAGATTATTACATTTATTAAAGTTTATTTAAAAAAATATTTATTAAAGGTGGACGAAAGTTTGGCGATGACATATGACGTCATCGGGCGGGGAAAACCGTGGTATAGGGAAAAAACCCGCAAAGTATTTTTTAATTAATAATTTTGAAAAACCGTGGTATAGGCTTTTCGCGAAGTTCGAACCCGCGAAAATCGAGGGAACACTGTATTCTGTTTTGCTCTGTATTTGCTACGTGCATATTCTGAATTGTTTATATTTTGTTTATATGTAAATAATACTTATTTAACTAAATCTGTGTCTTGGCTTTATCACACATCCATGCTCTGTTAAAATTCTCTGCTTGGCATTGTCGAAGGCTTCATAGCATCGCTAACCGAGACAAGCCAACATTGGTTATGGGCCAACCGGTTATGGGTTGTCGAAGGTTTCATAGCATAGCTAGCCGAGACAAGCCAACATTGGTTATGGGCCAACCGGTTATGGGTTGTTGAAGGTTTCATAGCATAGCTAACCGAGACAAGCCAACATTGGTTGTGGGCCAACCGGTTATGGGTTGTCGAAGGTTTCATAGCATAGCTAACCGAGACAAGCCAACATTGGTTGTGGGCCAACCGGTTATGGGTTGTCGAAGGTTTCATAGCATGTGGCTAAAAACATTTCTGTTAGGACTTGCTATATGTGTAGACAAAAAGGTCATATCGCAAAGTTTTGTCAACAGAAGAAGAAATCTGGTGATGTTTTTGTGACTACCAAAAATGTACAAACCAGGAATGTAAAAGCGGGTTTGTGGGTTGTTGACAGTGGGGCAATGCATTGTTTACAAAACAATTTTTCCCATAGGAATCAATGTAAAAGCAAATAATGTGTGCGATTGGGGAAACCACGGGGAGGGTGGAGGCCCTGTTTCCTCCCAGGAGATTCCTAGAGAGACCCCATGGAGGCTTCTCCTTGCCTTTTCCGGCCCTGTTTCCTCCCAGGAGATTCCTAGAGAGGCCCCACGGAGGCTTCTCTCCACCTTTTCCGGCCCTGTTTCCTCCCAAGAGATTCCTAGAGAGGCCCCATGGAGGCTTCTCTCCACCTTTTCCGGCCCTGTTTCCTCCCAAGAGATTCCTAGAGAGGCCCCATGGAGGCTTCTCCCCACCTTTTCTGGCCCTGTTTCCTCCCAAGAGATTCCTAGAGAGGCCCCATGGAGGCTTCTCCCTGTCTTTTCCAGCCCTGTTTCCTCCCAGGAGATTCCTAGAGAGGCCCCACCTTTTCTGGCCCTGTTTCCTCCCGGGAGATTCCTAGAGAGGCCCCACGGAGGCTTCTCCCTGCCTTTTCTGGTTACAGTTTCGGAGACCCGGGTTTGTAAATAGAAAACGGTTCTTTGAGAAGAGGCAAAAAATATCTTGAACACCCAGTTCTTATCTAGAAAAGTTTGTAAGTAGAGGCGTTTGTAGGTAGAGGTACCATGTATTTTGTTCTGTACAAAGTTAAATATGCACAATAGCGTGTGAAATTGACTGTCAATCGGCGTTGCTTCCTAAAGTGGACAGTTTGATCTCACAGAAGTTTGATTTCCGTGGAGTTATATTGTGTTGTTTAAGTGTTCCCTTTATTTTTTTTGAGCAGTATAGTTTTAGGTTGTGATAGGTGGCCACTACAAGGAAGCAGTCTCTGAATATTTTTTTCATTGACATTTTTTTTATATATATAACATTTAAAATTCATGACATTTACATCACAATGTAACACAATGCAGACGAGTAACACAAAAAAAAGGGATAAAACGGTCTATTCGATATTTCACATTGGTTTTTTCCTCTCTTCTTTTCCCATTTATTCACTTTCCGGTACAGTGGAACCTCGACATACGAGCAGCTCTACTTACGAGCTACTCGAGATAAGAGCTGGGAGGGGAGCGACATTTTTGTTCGCCTCCCGAGCTCACATTCAGGATACGAGCGCCAAGGAGCTGTCTCGGCTTCAGGAGACAGCTCCTTGGCGCTCGTATCCCGCGTGTTTTAAAAGGTTGCAGCCGGCCTGGGGGGCTGGGGGGGGGTGCTGGCAAGCCCCCCAGGCCGGCTGCAACCTTTTAAAACACACGCGCCGCTTCGCAGCTGTCTCCTGAAGCCGGAACGCTAACTTCCGCGTTCGGCTTCAGAAGACAGCTGCAAAGCGGCGCGCGTGTTTTAAAACGTGGCAGCCGGCCTGGGGGGCTCGGGGGGAAGCCCCCGAGCCCCCCAGGCCGGCTGCAACCTTTTAAAACACGCGCGCCGCTTCGCAGCTGTCTCTGAACGCTAACTTCCGCGTTCGGCGGCAGCGGGTTTTTTTGTTGTTGCACGGATTAATTGACTTTACATTTTTTCCTATGGGAAACAATGTTTCGTCATACGAGCGTTCTGACTTACGAGCCTCCTTCCGGAACCAATTAGTCTCGTAAGTCGGGGTTGTACTGTATTTGTTTAAATTTCAATTTATTTAAATATTTCTCCTTCTTACTTTCTATCCCTTGATCTTGGTTCTCCTCTCTATCCAGTTATATAATTTATTCCAAGTTTCAAAGTAATCTGTCTCCACTTTATCCTTTCATTCTAATGTCCATTTCAGCGCAAGTTAAATTTGGTGGCCAGAATTTGGTTTAGGTGCCAATTTTTGGTATTAGACCACCCAAAATTGACATGTGGTGCTCACTTATTTTAACAGTAATGTTAATGGTTTAAAAAAATAAAAACAAGTCAAATATCAATGATATATTTGATTTCAATAATTATTGAAATCCAGAGTCAACAATAACACTATAACACTAATAATTATGATGGGTCAGTTCCGCTCTGATTACATTGATTTTCTGTTTTATTTTAAACTGATTATATTAATAAAAGTATATATTACAATAAATAAAACAGTTGGAGCATGTAAAGTTTAGATACAGGTACCCATGGCAAAAAAACAGCTTTTGTCATTTGATGAATGGAATAGAGCACAGTTTGTCCTAAAATATTTTTCTACATTAAAAGTTTGCACTCATTTTAACCAAACTTGAGGAATATACAGTGATACCTTGTCTTAGAAACCCCTCGTCATACAAACTTTTCGAGATACAAACCCGGGGTTTAAGATTTTTTTCCCTCTTCTTACAAACTATTTTCACCTTACAAACCCACCGCCGCCACTGGGATGCCCCGCCTCCGGACTTCCATTGCCACTGAAGCACCCGTTTTTGCGCTGCTGGGATTTCCCTGAGGCTCCCCTCCATGGGAAACCCCATCTTCGAGTCTTCGGAGAGGGGCGGCATACAAATCCAAATAATAAATAATAATAAACAAATAAATCTCCGGACTTCCATGTTTTTGTGATGCTGCAGGGGAATCCCAGCAGGAGAATCCCAGCAGTGCAAAAACGGGCGCTTCGCTGGCAACGGAATTTCGGAGGTGGGGTTTCCCAGCGAGGGGAGCCTCAGTGAAATCGTAGCATCGCAAAAACACAGAGGTCCGGAGGTGGGGTTTCCCATGGAGGGGAGCCTCAGGGGAATCCCAGCAGTGCAAAAACGGGCGCTTCAGCTGGCAAAAGGGGTGAATTTTGGGCTTGTACGCATTAATCGCTTTTCCATTGATTCCTATGGGAAACATTGTTTCGTCTTACAAACTTTTCACCTTAAGAACCTCGTCCCGGAACCAATTAAGTTTGTATGACAAGGTATCACTGTACCTTATTTCTATATCAAACATATGCCTAAAGGATATTTGCATACTGGAGAAAATAGTCTTAATTATTACAAAAATCAGATCAACGATAAGTAATTGACAAAAGCATATTTATATTAAGAATACTGATTAAAATCAAGTTTTCTATCAAATAAAAAAAATCTATACTTACGACATGACAGATTTTTAAAAGCCTACATTAAGAATAGTCCAAACTTTAGATGCGATAGGTATGCAGAATTAATATCCATAGGTTATTTAAATTCTGTGTCAGATTTGTTTTTTCCAGTATGAAGTTAATTTTGACATGGAGGCATCTTCCCACAAATTGATCTGTCCTCCTAAAGCAGTGATGGCGAACCTATGGCACGGGTGCCACAGGTGGCACATGGAGCCATATTTACTGGCACGCCAGCCGTTGCCTTAGCCAGCGTTCCCCGTAAGCTGCACCTGTGCGCGCCCCAAAATACCCCCATGCGCACCCTTTTCCACAGGCGCGCACTCTCCACCCCCCTGCTAGCCCGCGGGGGGGGGTCCGGGGGCGGGGAGGTGCCGGCAGTAGGAGGAAAGGGAGCCGCGGCCGCCCCTGCCTCCCCATGGTGCCTCCGGCCTCCTCGCGCCCCTGGCCTCTCGGCCCTGCCCCCCGCCCGCCCAATCCGCCCCCTCTCCTCCTCTACTGCCTCCTGCCTTGGGGCGCGGCTTCTCCCGTGGCGGTGGCGGCTGCGGCGGCTGCGACTCCTCCTCGGGACGAAAGCGCTCCCAGCCAGGGGGCTGCGAGAGAGGGCTTTCTCCGTGCGCTTTGGGAATGCCCGCCCCTCCCCTCTTGCAGCCCCTTTGCTGGGAGCGCTTTCGTCCCGGACTTTAAGCAAGGGGGCTGCAGTAGAGGCAGGGCAGCGTTCCCCAAGCGCTCGGAGAAAGCGCTCTCGCAGCCCCCTCACTGACAGAGAGAGAGAGGGGGAGAGAGAAAGTAAGTGAGAGAGAGAGAGAAAGGGGGGCGGAGAGATAGCAAGAGAGAAGAGAAAGAAAGCAAGAAATAGAAAGAAAGAGTGAGAGAAAGAAAGCAATAGAAAGAGAAAGAAAATGAGAGAGAGAGAGAGCAAGAGGGGGAAAGAGAAAGTGAGAAAAAGAGAGAGAGAGAAAGAGGGGGAGAGGGAAAGAGAGAGAAATGACTCTTGATTTAAAGCATATGGTAAAAAGCACCCAAATAATAACAGAAAAAAACCCTGCCCCCTTGTGTGTGTGTGTGTGTGTGTGTGTGAACTCTTGAACCATTTCCAATAGCTCACCTGTTATTGGAAATGGTTCAAGAGTTCACACACACACACGCACGCACAAACACACACACACGGGGGGAGGAGACAGGGATGGAAAAAGAGGAGAAGATAGTAATAATAGTAATAGATTTTGGTTTTGTTTTATTATTAATTTCTTTTAATAAAAAAAGGGAATTTTTTTCTTATTTATTTATTTATTTATGCATACATACATACATACATACATACATACATACATACATACATACATACAAAGGGACTGTCGCTCAGACACTATGCTTTTCCACCCACGCCGAAAAAAAATTAGAGGGAACATTGGCCCTAGCTCAGCTCCAACATGCACGTGTGTGCCAGCCAGTTGATTTTTCACTCCCACAGAGGCTAGGGAAGGGCATTTTTGGCTTTCAGAGAGCCTTGGGGGGATGGGGGAGGGCGTTTTTACCCTCCACTGTCTCCAGAGAAGCCTTTAAGCCTGGGGAGGGTGAAACACCCGCCTATTAGGGCCACCATAAGTTGGGAAACAGGCTGTTTCCGGCCTTCAGGGGACAGGGGAAGCTGTTTTTACCCTCCCTGGGCATTGGATTATGGGTGTGGGCACTCGCACAAGCGCAATAGTGAGTGCGCACGCTCTTTTGGTACCCAAGGGAAAAAAGGCTCGCCATCACTGTTATAGGCAAGTGATTCGATTTCATTGGCTCTCAATGTGTAATACCATTCATTTTCAAATAGAGGACCGTGACCCTGATGATGATGATGATGATGATGATTATTATTATTATTATTATTTAGATTTGTATGCCGCCCCTCTCCGAAGACTCGGGGCGGCTCACAACAGTAATACAAAAACAATATAACAGTGAGACAAATCTAATATTAAAATAAAACATAACTAAAACCCCAACAATTTAAAATCATACAACACATACATACCAAACATAAAATATAAAAGCCTGGGGGAGGATGTCTCAGTTCCCCCATGCCTGGCGATATAGGTGGGTCTTGAGTAATTTGCAAAAGATGAGGGTGGGGGCCGTTCTAATCTCTGGGGGGAGTTATTATTATTAATTAGATTTGTATGCTGCCCCTCTCCATAGACTCGGGGCGGCTCACAACAATAATAAGGCAATTTATAACAAATCTAATAATTAAAAGTCACTAAAAACCCCTTATTAATAAAAGAAAACACACACAAACACCATACATAAATTATATAGGTCTGGGGGAGATGTCTCAGTTCCCCCATGCCTGGCGGCAGAGGTGGGTTTTAAGGAGTTTACGAAAGACAAGGAGGGTGGGGGCTATTCTAATGTCCGGGGGGAGCTGGTTCCAGAGGGTCGGGGCCGCCACAGAGAAGGCTCTTCCCCTGGGTCCCGCCAGACGACATTGTTTAGTCGACGGGACCCGGAGAAGGCCGACTCTGTGGGACCTAACCAGTCGCTGGGATTCATGCGTCTGAGATACTTTGTGTGTTCTTTTTTGACAGGACCTTGGCGGAGTATTGCCCTAAACTTCGCGCCTTGAAGGTGAAACACTGTCATGATGTTGCAGAATCCAGCCTGAGCATATTGCGTAGCCGTGGAGTAGAATTGGATGTTGAGCCTCCTTTTCAACGGGCCCTAGTTCTCTTACAGGATGTAGTGGGCTTTGCCCCGTTTATTAATCTTCAGATCTAATGGAAAGAGGATACAGCGTTCCCTCGATTTCCGCGGGGGATGCGTTCCGAGACCGCCCGTGAAAGACGAATTTCCGCGAAGTAGAGATGCGGAAGTAAATACACTATTTTGGGCTATGAACAGTATCACAAGCCTTCCCGTAACACTTTAAACCCCTAAATTGCAATTTCCCATTCCCTTAGCAACCATTTAGATTATTACTCACCAGGTTTCTTTATTAAAGTTTATTTAAAAAAATATGTATTAAAGGTTGACGAAAGTTTGGCGATGACACATGACGTCATTGGGCAGGAAAAACCGTGGTATAGGGGAAAAAAATGCAAAGTATTTTTTCATTAATATTTCTGAAAAACCGTGGTATAGACCTTTCGCGAAGTTCGAACCCGCGAAAATCGAGGGAACACTACTGGGAATGGTCCCTGGGTAATCCCACAAAGTTTTAAAAATCTTAAGATTTCATCTTTTTTTTCATTATGACCTGAGCCTGTTTTGAGCCATTAATTCCACCTGTGGAAGTTTGTGTTGAAAAAACAAACAACGCATTTGCATGAAAAAGTTTAGTTTCCAGCTTTCGTTCATTGCTTCTCCCCATTAATTGCTCTATCTGTCTAAAACTTCCGATCGTGCAGAATGCGGCTGCGAGAGCAATCATGGGCTTCCCCAAATATGCCCATGTTACACCAACACTCCACAGTCTGCATTAGTTGCCGATCGGTTTCCGGTCACAATTCAAAGTGTTGGTTATGACCTATAAAGCCCTTCATGGCACCGGACCAGAATATCTCCGGGACCGTCTTCTGCCGCACGAATCCCAGCGACCAGTTAGGTCCCACAGAGTTGGCCTTCTCCGGGTCCCATCGACTAAACAATGTCGTCTGGCAGGACCCAGGGGAAGAGCCTTCTCTGTGGCGGCCCCGACTCTCTGGAACCAACTCCCCCCAGATATCAGAGTTTCCCCCACCCTCCTTGCCTTTCGCAAGCTCCTTAAAACCCACCTCTTTCGTCAGGCATGGGGGAATTAAAATTTTCACTTCCCCCTAGGCTTATAGAATTTATACATGGTATGTTTGTGTGTATGAGTGGTTCTTTAAATTGGGGATTTTTAGATTATTTTTAATATTAGATTTGTTTACATTGTCTTTTTTATTGTTGTTAGCCGCCCCGAGTCTTCGGAGAGGGGCGGCATACAAATCTAATAAATAAATAAATAAATATTATCAAAGATACTCTAGAGAGTGATTTGAGCCGTAAAGTGGCTCCGAGCGATGGCATCGTTGAATCGGTTTTCCGGTAACCGTTTTCATCAAATCAGTGTGGAAATACCGTGGGAAGATTAAAAAGCTCCTTAGAGGCCGAGAGATGGACCATTGTAGAATTTTTCTGTTGCTTTGAACTGAATACTTGAGAAATACCGCATTTATTTTGAGTTGCTATTGGGGTTCCCCCCCCCCCTCCGTTTTGTGGTTCTTTTTAGGGTTAATGGAAAGATACTTTTAAATCAAGTTTGAAGTTTTGGTGTGTATGTGTGGACGCAGCTATGCAGTTTTAGTAAAAAATTGAATTGTCTCTTGTCTTTTGAGATATTTATTTATTTATTTATTTATTTATTATTTAGATTTGTATGCCGCCCCTCTCCGCAGACTCTGGGCGGCTCACAACAAAGTGAAACAATTTACAACACATCTAAATTACAGTTTAAAAATATTTTTAAAAAACCCATTTTCTAAACAAACATACATACAGACATACCATTCATAAATTGTATATGCCCGGGGGAGATGTCTCAGTTCCCCCATGCCTGACGACAAAGGTGGGGGAGTTGGTTCCAGAGGGTCGGGGCCACCACAGAGAAGGCTCTTCCCCTGGGGCCCGCCAACCGACATTGTTTAGTTGACGGGACCTGGAGAAGGCCCACTCTGTGGGATATTTTGACTTTCCAGTCATATCCATACTCCTAATATTCCCTGGTGATCCAAGTATTAATCAGGCTCAATTTTGGTAGTGGAACTGTGCAGAACATTTCAAATGGAACTGCTCCACATTCAAGACACGTTGTTCCAACTATGAAGCAGCTTGTTTTGATTGAGAAGCACTTAATCTGAGTAATTTGGAAGTGTTTCAAGCTCAATATTTTATAAATAAAATAAATAAATAAATAAAATATGCTTTATTTTATTTATTTTATTTGTGTTCCTGTTGTGAGCCGCCCTGAGTCTTCAGAGAGGGGTGGCATACAAATATAATAATAATAATAATAATAATAATAATAATAATAATATTAATAATAATAATAATAATGTGTGAGCCTGCTGTATCAAGACAATTCAGTTCAAAATTCAGTTCTATATATCCTTGCTTAATTTCTGAGACTAAACTTGGTCAGAATTACAGAACATGTGAATCACAGTACAGTACATCCACAAAATTGTCTCCTTGGAAAGATACAAATGGTAATTATGTGTATAGAAGTAATTACTATAACTAATACTCAGCTGGCTGGAAAACCATTGGAAGGTTCATGTCTGAAAGAAAGCATATTTTATGTTATTTATTTTATTTATTAGATTTGTATGCCGCCCCTCTCCGAAGATTCGGAGTGGCTCACAACAGGAACACAAAATACAAATCCAATGATTAAAAAAGCAGAACCCTTGATTAAAACATTCATGCAACTCAAACAAACCATACATAAAACGGAGCGGCCAAGGGGAATCAATTTCCCCATGTCTGGCAGCAAAGGTGGGTGGGGGCAGTCCTAATCTCCGGGGGGGAGTTGATTCCAGAGAGTCGGGGCCGCCACAGAGAAGGCTCTTCCCCTGGGTCCCGCCAGACAGCATTGTTTTGTCGACGGGACCCAGAGAAGGCCAATTCTGTGGGACCTAATGGGTCGCTGGATTCATGCGGCAGAAGGCTTTATGGTTAAACTAGTAGCTGAATACCTATGTTTCACTACAAAACTATGTGACTGGGTTTGATAAATTGACAGTTAAGTTTGAAAATGTATGTACTGTGCAATTTGTAACTCCTTAGTAGAATGTGTAAGCATCAGAGCATTTTAATATAAGGCAACTGGCAGTTGGAACAGAGTTCTTTTCAGGTGGGGAGGGAGAGTAGAATGTCTAAGCATCAGAGCGTGTTAATATAAGGCAACTGGCAGTTGGAAACAGAGTTCTTTTTAGGTGTGGAGGGAGAGTAGAATGTCTAAGCATCAGAGCGTGTTAATATAAGGCAACTGGCAGTTGGAACAGAGTTCTTTTTAGGTGGGGAGGGAGAGTAGAATGTCTAAGCATCAGAGCGTGTTAATATAAGGCAACTGGGAGTTGGAACAGAGTTCTTTTTAGGTGGGGAGGGGAGAGTAGAATGTCTAAGCATCAGAGCGTGTTAATATAAGGCAACTGGCAGTTGGAACAGAGTTCTTTTTAGGTGGGGAGGGAGAGTAGAATGCCTAAGCATCGGAGCGTGTTAATATAATACTGTAGAAGAAGTACTAATGATCTGATGGTCATTTAAAAAAAAAATCCCTTTTTAGCAAGCACCTAGAAGCCAAGAGGTATATATACACGCCAAATTTCAAGTTTTTAGGCTTTACCGTTTTGGAGATTTCGTGATGAGTGAGTGGTATTTGGCTTTTATATGTACAAAGCCTTCTAGATTGGCAAAAGTACTTAGTTAGCAATTATAGGTCTTCTGTATGCAGAAGATAGGTTTTTAAAGATTGTATATATAAACGAAGGAAATCCTAATATCTTAGATAAGCAAGGAGTTTTAATTTCTCACTTCTTCTTGTTTTTCAATAAATTTTATTAATTTTCATAAAATAGACAAAACTGACAAACAAGCATTTAACAAAAGGTGGGGTTGCAATTTCCCCGCTTATTCTAGAAGATAAATTTTCAATACAGAAAAAAGAATACATTGTAAATATTTTAAATTTACTTATTACATTGAATGAAAAGAAGAAATTTATTTAACCTTAATTTCTCACTTCTTGGCCAGTAATTAGTAAATCAAGTACTTCCTTCAGAATACACAGGGCTAAATCATATAATGTAGCGTAGCTTGCTTTTGCTCGTCCGGCTTAATACTGATCTATGTTACACCCCTCTTTTTATTTTTTAACATCCTCCTTATAAATTAATCTGTTTCTCAGTAAAATATCACCAATTTTGTGGTTTGTAACCATAAAGGGCTCATTTTAATAAGCCTCAAAGTATGTATATAGCCTATGTTAAGATGGCTGACCTATCCCTATGTTATTCTTGGGAAATTCGTAAAGTCGGAATATCTTTTCTAGTACGAGTGACTGAACCTGTCAATTGAAAGATTTTTTTTTATTTCTCTCCCCTTAGCAAGTGGCATAAAGTCAGTACGGTGTAATTCAAATAAAGTCAGAGTTGTGTCCTTCAAACATGCATGTGCTTCCAATTTAAATACTGTACAGAAAATAGTATGTATTGGGAACTAATAGAATACATATATATGTCATTGCCTCAAACCTGCACTATCTGACTCAATGTAGACACTGCTGCTATTTATTTAATGGGTATTATAAAAGTTCTATAAAAGAAGTACTAAGGGAGAACTGCAACTCCTTAGATAAGGAGATATACAGTGTTATCTCGATTTTCGTGGGTTCAAACTTCGCGAAAAGTCTATTCCACGGTTTTTGAAAAATATTAATTAAAAAATACTTCGTGGTTTCCCCCCCCTATACCACGGTTTTTCCCGCCCAATAACATCATATGTCATCACCAAACTTTCATCCACCTTTAATAAATATTTTTTTAAAAAATAAACTTTAATAAATAAACATGGTGAGTAATAATCTAAATGGTTGCTAGGGGAATGGGAAGTTGTAATTTAGGGGTTTAAAGGGTTAAGGGAAGGCTTGGGATACTGTCCATAGCCAAAAATAGTGTATTTACGTCCGCATCTCTACTTCGCGGAAATTCGACTTTTGCGGGCGGTCTCGGAACGCATCCCCCGCAAAAATCGAGGGAAAACTGTATTCCACATAAAGAAGGATTTTTTTTGTCAGCTAGTTAAATTACACATGTGAAATTGCTTAATATTCAATTCAATTTATTAGATTTGTATGCCGCCCCTCTCCGAAGACTTCTTTGCTGTTGTAAGTCTCAGGTCGGTGATCCTGGATGCAATTCACTAAAGTGAGATTTGACAAGTTGGAGTATGTTAGATCAGGGTGTGTTTTTTTTTTGGGGGGGGGGATACTAAAGACTTCCATTTTTTTCTCACTCTCTCACTGATATTTAAAGGACTGAATTGAATAATGAAATGTAAGTCATCATTAGAAAACATACTTGTTTAAATCAAATGTGAATATGGTACGGATTCATCTTGTCGCTTAGGAGAATTCATTATGAAATAGAAAATATCCCTTGGAAATTAAAAAATAAAGTCTAATGAAGTTGTGTTGTTGATAGAAATGAATGTTCCCAGTAAAATACAATGCTATTATGAACCCTCTGCTGGCAGGGCCAGAGCTACAATTATAATTTATTCCATTATACTAATAAATCTGATTTAGTGTATTTTGTCTACATTTGAAGGGTTGTTTTTTTTTTGCTATATTGTTGTTGTTGTTATTATATCTTTTATTCATTAAACATGACATTCAGTCAACTGGACATTTAAAAATACATCTCAAATATCACTGACAGGTGCTAACGGTTGATACGGGTTGCTGGCAGCATCCCAGGTATCAACCAAGTACAGTGGTCCCTCTACTTAAGAACTTAACTCGTTCCATGATCAGGTTCTTCATAGAAACATAGAAGACTGATGGCAGAAAAAGACCTCATGGTCCATCTAGTCTGCCCTTATACAATTTTCTGTATTTTATCTTAGGGTGGATATATGTTTATCCCAGGCATGTTTAAATTCAGTTACTGTGCATTTAACAACCACGTCTGCTGGAAGTTTGTTCCAAGGATCTACGACTCTTTCAGTCAAATAATATTTTCTCCCGTTGCTTCTGATCTTTCCCCCAACTAACCTCAGATTGTGCCCCCTTGTTCTTGTGATCACTTTCCTATTAAAAACACTTCCCTCCTGGAACTTATTTAACCCTTTAACATATTTAAATGTTTCGATCATGTCCCCCCTTTTCCTTCTGTCCTCCAGACTCTACAGATGGAGTTCATGAAGTCTTTCCTGATACGTTTTATGCTTAAGACCTTCCACCATTCTTGTAGTCCGTCTTTGGACCCATTCAATTTTGTCAATATCTTTTTGTAGGTGAGGTCTCCAGAACTTAACACCGTATTCCAAATGTGGTCTCACCAGCACTCTGTATAGCGGGATCATAATCTCCCTCTTCCTGCTTGTGATACCTTTAGCCATGCAGCCAAGCATCCTACTTGCTTTCCCTACCGCCTGACTGCACTGTTCACCCATTTTGAGACTGTCAGAAATCACTACCCCTAAATCCTTCTCTTCTGAAGTTTTTGCTAACACAGAACTGCCAATGCAATACTCAGATTGAGGATTTATTTATTTATTATTATTTATTTATTATTTGGATTTGTATGCCGCCCCTCTCCGAAGACTCGGGGCGGCTCACAACAAGTGAAAAACAATCCAATACAATCCAATTAATTAAAATATTATAAGTTTAAGAAAATCCCCTGTACTAACATACACACATACAGACATACCATATATAACTTCAACGTGCCCAGGGGAAGATGTTTAGTTTCCCCATGCCTGACGGCAAAGGTGGGTTTTGAGGAGTTTACGGAAGGCAGGAAGAGTAGGGGCAGTTCTGATCTCCGGGGGGAGTTGGTTCCAGAGGGCCGGTGCCGCCACAGAGAAGGCTCTCCCCCTGGGGCCCGCCAACCGGCATTGTTTAGTTGACGGGACCCGGAGGAGGCCCACTCTGTGGGACCGAATCGGTCGCTGGGATTCGTGCGGCAGAAGGCGGTCTCGGAGATATTCTGGTCCAGTGCCATGAAGGGCTTTAAAGGTCATAACCAACACTTTGAATTGTGACCGGAAACTGATCGGCAGCCAATGCAGACTGCGGAGTGATGGTGAAACATGGGCATACCTGGGTAAGCCCATGACTGCTCTCGCAGCTGCATTTTGCACGATCTGAAGTTTCCGAACACTTTTCAAAGGTAGCCCCATGTAGAGAGCATTACAGTAGTCGAACCTCGAGGTGATGAGGGCATGAGTGACTGTGAGTAATGAGTCCCGGTCCAGATAGGGCAGCAACTGGTGCACCAGGCGAACCTGGGCAAACGCCCCCCTCGCCACAGCTGAAAGATGTTGTTCTAATGTGAGCTGTGGATCGAGGAGGACGCCCAAGTTGCGGACCCTCTCTGAGGGGGTCAATAATTCCCCCCCCAGGGTGATGGACGGACAGATGGGATTGTCCTTGGGAGGCAGAACCCACAGCCACTCCGTCTTATCCGGGTTGAGCTTGAGTCTGTTGACACCCATCCAGGCCCCAACAGCCTCCAGGCACCGGCACATCACTTCCACCGCTTCGTTGACTGGGCATGGGGTGGAGATGTAAAGCTGGGTATCATCCGCATATTGATGATACCTCACCCCATGTCCTTGGATGATCTCGCCCAGCGGTTTCATGTAGATGTTGAATAGCAGGGGGGAGAGGACCGACCCCTGAGGCACCCCACAAGGGAGAAACCTAGGAGTCGACCTCTGGCCCCCCACTAACACCGACTGCGACCGGCCAGAGAGGTAGGAGGAGAACCACTGAAGGACAATGCCTCCCACTCCCAACCCCTCCAGCCGGTGCAGAAGGATACCATGGTCGATGGTATCGAAAGCCGCTGAGAGGTCAAGGAGCACCAGGACAGAGGATAAACCCCTGTCCCGGGCCCGCCAGAGATCATCCATCAACGCGACCAAAGCGGTTTCCGTGCTGTAACCGGCCCTGAAACCCGACTGCCGGGGACCTAGATAATCGGCTTCTTCCAAGGACCGCTGGAGCTGGAGTGCCACCACCTTCTCGACAACCTTCCCCATAAAGGGAAGGTTGGAGACTGGACGATAGTTGTTAAGTACGGCTGGGTCCAGGGAGGGCTTCTTGAGGAGGGGGCGCACAAGCGCTTCTTTATAGAGTGATGGAAAAACTCCCCTCCCCAAGGAAGCGTTGGTAATCTCCTGGGCCCAGCTCCGTGTCACCTCCCTGCTGGCCGAAACCAACCAGGAGGGACACGGATCCAGTAAACAGGTGGCGGAACTCACAGCTCCAATGGCCTTGTCCACTTCATCAGGTGTCACCAGATCAAACTCTTCCCAGACAGGTGGACAAGTACGTGCCCCAGTCACCTCGACTGACTCGTTGTCAGTCGACTCTGTTTTACAATTGGAGTCGAGGTCGGCTCGGATCCGAGCGACTTTATCAGCGAAAAACGTGTTAAAGTCCTCGGCACTACTCTGTAAGGGCTCCCCAACTCCCCCCTGGTTAAGAAGGGAGCGGGTCACCCTAAACAGAGCGGCCGGGCGGGATTCCGCTGATGCAATCAAGGCGGCATGGTACGCGCATCTTGCCGCCTTGAGCGCCACTTTGTAAGTCTTAATAAAAGCTCTTACAAGTGTTCGATCAGATTCAGACCTACTCTTCCTCCATCGCTTCTCTAGACGTCTCTTTTGGCGTTTCAACTCCCGGAGCTCCTCGTTGAACCATGGAGCTCTACGGGGTCTAGCGCCACGGAGAGGTCGCAAAGGCGCAATCCGGTCGAGAGCCTCCGCAGCAGCCGTATTCCAGGCCTCTGCAAGAGACTCTGCCGAACTGTGGATGAGTGCCTCTGGAATAACCCCAAGCGCCGTCTGGAAACCCTCTGGATCCATTAGGCGTCTGGGGCGGAACATCTTCATTGGTTCCGCCTCCCTGCGGGGAAGGATTGGAGCCAGGAAGTCAAGCCGTAGTAGAAAATGGTCTGACCATGACAAAGGCACTGCTTCTAAGCCCCTTAGTCTCAGACCATTGCTCAATTGCTCGGAAAGGAATACCATGTCAGGTGCGTGCCCCCCCTCATGAGTCGGACCCCGTACTACTTGAGTCAGGTCCATGGCTGTCATGGTGGCCATGAACTCCTGTGCCAACCCCGAGGTTTCGCCGAGTGACGGCAGGTTGAAGTCCCCCAAGACAATAAGTCTGGGGAACTCCACCACCAACCCGGCTACCTCCTCGAGTAGCACAGGCAGGGCTTTTGACACGCAGCTGGGAGGCAGGTACGTGAGAAATAAGCCCACCTGAACCCCTAAGTCCAACTTCATCAAGAGAGACTCGCAACCCGCAATTTCCGGAGCAATGAGTCCACGTAGGCAAAGGCTCTCCCTGGCTACAATAGCCACTCCTCCCCCCCTTCCCTGGGGTCGAGGTTGATGCCATATCTGAAACCCAGCTGGGCAAATTTCAGAGAGAGGAACACCCCCCTCTGGGCCCAGCCAGGTTTCAGTAATACATGCCAGGTCGGCCTCCTCATCCAGGATCAAATCCCGGATGAGGAGAGCTTTATTTACCACCGACCTGGCATTGAATAGCAGCAACCTGAGCCCAGGGCCAGAGTTACATTCATCACCAGTACCCAAGATTGGGCTCACAGAGCCAGAACAAGGGATCGTTATTAAGCAACGATCCCCCGTTCCCCTGGAACGGCTAACTCTGTGGCCCCCGCCATATCTGCCTCTCCCCAGCAACACTGGAATATTCCGACCCTCTGCCACCCCAGAGATCAGTGCCCCTTCCTCCCCTGTCTCCCGAGCGTCAGGTGGGCCAAATCTGTCGTTCGTACTATTTTCATTCATCTCATGCATACCACAACCCCACCCACTCCAACCATCACAGTCACACCAATCATTCATCCTATGCACAATATTACATACACCCCAGTCATCCATTCATTAAGAAACCCCCCAATAATATTAAGATTAAATTAGTAGTAATTAAAATAGATTAACTTGATTATTAAAATACAATAAGAAAAATATCTAAATTTATCAAATTTTAAAAAACCTATAAATATAAAACTGAATAAAAATAACAATAAAAATACAGAAAATACAAATATAGGTAATAGTGAATGATTCAATTCATTTAGGGAATCCGGTCAGCAGCAACTAATAAAAGTGCTAAAGTTCTCAACGTGCTGAGTTTCCCAAAGTGCCAAGTTTTTCAAAGTGCCAAGTTTCTCAAAAGTGCCAAGTTTCTCAAAGTGCCAAGTTCTCAGGGGCAGAGGTTATTCAAAAGTCAAGGATCATTCAGCATCTCTCTCTCTCCCCCCCCCCAGAATAGGGAGGGGGCGTCCATGTCTGTATAACTCTCCCACCACCAGACCTTGCTCTACCAGTCCTCCTCCCTTGGTCTCCTTTCAGTCTCCTCTCTCCTATTACAATGGTCAGTTCTCCGTCCGCCAGGTCTCCTCCAGCGCCGAGCGCACCCACCGCACAGCTGCTCAGCATCCCGGTCTGCCTGGCTGGTCGCATTGTCCTCAAGAGTGTCCTCCTCCAACACAGTCAACTCGATTGGCTCATCCGACTCACCAGCTTGTTCATTCGCGAATCTCACCCCAAACTCCTTCACTCGTCCCCCCAGCCTCAATCTCGGCGTGGGAGCATTCCCGGAGCGAGAGAGGAACTCAGGGAGAGAACTCGGAGGCGGGGCAGTTCACTCACTCCACAGCGGCCGCCATGTTCCGAGCCCCAGCTGATCGGGGCTCTCAGCTCTCCGCTCTCCCACAGCAAAAAACAGGGGGAGGACGCCGCACAGGAATCGGGCATCAAGATGAAGAACCTTCGGCCCACCGAGTATGCACGCCGGCTCACTGAATATCCACGCCGGCTCGCTGAATATGCACCCCGGCTCACCGAATGTGCCCGCTGGCGGCCGCCATCTTCCGAGCCCCAGCTGATCGGGGCTCCCAGCTCTCAGCTCTCCCACGGCCAAACCAAGGAGAGGACGCCGCACAGGAACCGGACACCGAGGCAAGGAACTTTCAGCTTCCCGGACATGCACACTGGCCTTCAAACTAGTTCAAAATCACCTATATTTTTGATGTTAACGCCGTAGTCCAGCGGAGCAGCGGTATCCCTTCCTTCTCGCTGCTCCGCCGGAACCGGAACCGAAAATTCCTTTTCCCCAAGTGCATTATTTTACATTTGGAAACATTAAACTGCAGTTTCCATTGCTTTGACCATTTATCTAGTAAAGCTAAATCATTTACCATATTACAGACGCCTCCAGGAATATCAACCCTATTGCACACTTTAGAGTCATCGGCAAATAGGCAAACAGTAGAAAGGTTCATAAGTAGAAGCAATTTTCCCCATAGGAATCAATGTAAAAGCAAATAATGGATGCAAACCCATTAGGAAAGAAATAAAAGCTCGGAATTTGGGTTGGGGGGAAGAGGAGGAGGACAGTTGCTGCCCAGAGTGAAGGGAGCGTTTCTTTTTTCTGGGCACTAGCAGAGGTTTGTTTATTTATTTATTTATTATTTAGATTTGTATGCCACCCCTCTCCGCAGACTCGGGGCGGCTCACAACAAAATACAACAATTCATGACAAATCTAAATAATTTAAAATATTTAAAAAACCCCATTTACTAAGCAAACATGCACACAAACATACCATACATAAATTGTATATGCCCGGGGGAGATGTCTCAGTTCCCCCATGCCTGACGACAAAGGTGGGTTTTAAGGAGTTTACGGAAGGCAGGAAGAGTAGGGGCAGTTCTAATCTCTGGGGGGAGTTGGTTCCAGAGAGTTGGGGCTGCCACAGAGAAGGCTCTTCCCCTGGGGCCCGCCAACCGACATTGTTTAGTTGACGGTACCCGGAGAAGGCCCACTCTGTGGGACCTAATCGGTCGCTGGGATTCTTGCGGCAGAAGGCGGGTTTATTCCCTCTCCAAGCGCCCAGAGAAAGGAAAATGCTCCGGTTGCTCTGGGCTGCCAAAGCCTCCTTAAGCGCCACCGAAAGGCTCCTCTGGCAGCCCAGAAAAGCCCGAGATGGCCGGGATTAAAGGGGGAATGGCGGGAAACTGGCCGGGCCTTTATGCCGCTCTCAAATTTCCTGGGAAATTTTTCCAGGCTCGGGTTCTTAAGTAGAAAATGGTTCTTAAGAAGAGGCAAAAAAAATCTTGAACACCCGGTTCTTAATCTAGAAAAGTTCTTAAGTAGAGGCATTCTTAAAATGTACGATGCTCCGAGTAGCACAGTCCTTTGCAGTTCCGCTGGTGTTATTGCAGGAAGCTGCAATTTCTTGATGTGTTTTGTCAGATTCTTGGACATGGTACCAAGCACCCCAATGACAATGGGTATGACTGTTACATGTTTCTTCTTCCTCTTCTTCTACTTCTACTCCTCCTTCTACTCCTACTCCTTCTTCTTCTCCCTTTCCTTTTTTTAAAAAAAATATTTTTATTGTTTTCAAAATAAAAGACATGACGTGTCATACAAACATAAAATAGACAAAACAAAACACATAACAGAAAGGAGCTACAATTGCTCCGCTCAGTATTGAAGTCTTCTTAATACAAAAAGGAAAAACTAATTATAGTTTAGAGCAGTGTTTCCCAACCTTGGCAACTTGAAGATATCTGGACTTCAACTCCCAGAATTCCCCAGCCAGCGTTCTGGGAGTTGAAGTCCAGATATCTTCAAGTTGCCAAGGTTGGGAAACACTGGTTTAGATTAATTCAGAAAAGAAAACATTTCTGTAAAATTATGTAAACTATAATTACTTTTTCCCTTTTGTATTAAGACGTGAATACTGAGCGGAATAAAGTAAAGAATTTAATAATTAAATTTATTAGAATAGAATAGATTATATTATCTAAATTAATTTAGAACATTGAAACCAATTGCTGATATAGACATGTACACCTTTTATAGATTGTGCGAGCGAATGCTAACGATACCAATTGTGTACGCTATTTTTGAGAGCGAGGCAGCTGGGTAATGGGACTAAAACGTCCATTCTACAGAGGAATCATTGAGTCTGTCATCTGCACCTCTATAACTGTCTGGTTTGGTGCTGCAACCCAACAGGACCGACACAGACTTCAGAGGACAATCAGAACTGCAGAAAAAACAATGGCTGCCAACCTGCCTTCCATTGAGGACCTGTATACTGCACGAGTCAAAAAGAGGGCGGGGAAAATATTTACTGACCCCTCACATCCTGGACACAAATTGTTTCAACTCCTACCCTCAAAACGTCACTACAGAGCACTGCACACCAAGACAACTAGACACAAGAACAGTTTTTTTCCCGAACGCCATCACTCTACTAAACAAATAATTCCCTCAACACTGTCAGACTTTCTACTAAATCTGCACTTCTATTCTACTAGTTTTTCTCATCATTCCTATCACCCATTTCCTCCCATGTTGACTGTATGACTGTAACTTGTTGCTTATATCCTAAGATTTTTATTAATATTGCTTCTTCATTGCTTATTTGGCCCCTATGACAATCATTAAGTGTTGTACCACATGATTCTTGACAAATGTATATTTTATTCTAGGTACGCTGAGAGCATATGCACCAAGACAAATTCCTTGTGTGTCCAATCACACTTGGCCAATAAAAATTCTATTCTATTCTATTTAGTATGAATACTACTCTTTTGCACTGCAGTATTTGTTTCCAACTACTAGGTTCCAAGGACGGACACTGCTGGTTTTGAACACTGGATGTCTCCACAGGCCATGTAGTTAATAGCAAAGCCCAGTCACTCTGACCGTGGGATAAATTCAAATGTTAATGCAGAGACATTATTTATTTATTCATTCATTCATTTGTCCAATACACAAATACATAGGAAGAAAAATAGACATGTGGTATATAAGGGTAGAAGTGAACTTAGAGGAGGGGATATATGAAAGGAAGAGAATATATATGATAGGTGAAAGAAAGGAAAGACAATTGGACAGGGGACGAAAGGCACACCAGTGCCCTTATGTACGCTTATGTACACTTATGTATCAGGGTGTCCAGCAAACCTGGAAATCAGGGAATTGTCAGGGAAATCGGCAGTTCGGGAAATATCAGGGAATTATCAGGGAATTCGTGAAAAAAAATGGAATATATCAGCAGGAAAACAAAGTATTAAAATGTTTAAAAGTCAGGGAAAACTCATGTAAAAAAAACACCCTGGATCGCGCTGCCTGGCAGAATCAAGCAAAAATGAGCATAATTGTGGCAACAACTTGCTTCCTCAGCTACCGATATTTCTCCACGGCTTAGCCGTTTGGTATGACGTCATCTACCACTGTGCCTTAACTAGATCGCAGGTTACAGGTACTTGCTTTTCCTACCGCCCAACCACACTGCTCACCCATTTTGAGACTGTCAGAAATCACTACCCCTAAATCCTTTTCTTCTGAAGTTTTTGCTAACACAGAACTGCCAATACAATACTCAGATTGAGGATTCCTTTTCCCCAAGTGCATTATTTTACATTTGGAAACATTAAACTGCAGTTTCCATTGCTTTGACCATTTATCTAGTAAAGCTAAATCATTTACCATATTACAGACCCCTCCAGGAATATCAACCCTATTGCACACTTTAGAGTCATCGGCAAATAGGCAAACCTTCCCTACCAAACCTTCCCCTATGTCACTCACAAACATATTAAAAAGAATAGGACCCAGAACAGACCCTTGTGGCACACCGCTTGTAACCTGTCTCTGCTCAGAATACTCGCCATTAACAATAACTCTGATGTCTATGCTTCAGCCAGCTTGAAATCCACTGAACTATCCAGGGATTAAGTCCAATCTTCACTAAATTAGTGAAGATTGGACTTAATCCCTGGATAGTCCAATATCAGCTCTTTATGTGGAACCGCTCTTTATGGCTTAATCCCTGGATAGTCCAATATCAGCTCTTTATGTGGAACCGTATCAAAGGCTTTGCTGAAGTCCAGATAGGCAATATCCACGGCACCACCTTCATCCAACACCTTTGTGACGTAGTCAAAGAAATCAATGAGATTAGTCTGACATGATTTGCCTTCAGTAAAGCCATGCTGATTTGGGTCCAATAAGTTATTGTTTTTTAGGTGCTGATTTATCCTCTTTTTGAGTAGAGTCTCCATTTTAACTATAACTGATGGATAGATGGATAGATAGATAGATAGATAGATAGATAGATAGATAGATGATAGATAGATAGATAGATAGATAGATAGGTGATAGATAGATAGATAGATAGATATAGATAGATATATAGATAGATAGATAGATAGATAGATAGATAGATAGATAGGTGATAGATAGATAGATGATAGATAGATAGATAGATAGATAGATAGATAGATGATAGATAGATAGATAGGTCATAGATAGATGATAGATAAATAGATGATAGATAGATAGATAGATCATAGATAGATGATAGATAGATAGATGATAGATAGATGATAGATAGATAGATGATAGATAGATAGATGATAGATAGATAGATAGATAGATAGATAGATAGATAGATAGATAGATAGATAGATAGATAGATGATAGATAAAAACTACATGGGTGAAAGTTAGCAGTGGGGTACCAGAAGGTTCCTGTCTTAGGCCTGGTACTTTGAAATATCTCCATAGATGATCTCCCAGATCGAGATGGATCTTGACCAACCTGAACACTGGACCCTAACTTAGAAATGAAATTCAACGTAGAGAAAAGTAAAGTCTTACAAGGAAACCAAAAGTACACTCCCAGAACTAGTCTTTGATTTATCAAGGCAAAAAAGTCATATCCACGTTTGCCAATCAACATTCCCAAGACGTGTCGATTCTTTCCTGGCGGTTCTGTCAAAACTACCATCGATTTAAAAGACACTTGACATTGTGAACTATGGTAGGCTCCAGGGCATCTTGTCCCAAGGACACACCATCGAAATGAACAACTCTTTGTCTCCCCTGAGCACTTAAGAGCTCTTGCTCCTAGGAGAATCTCTCCAATTGCCCGAGAGCTCTCGAAACACACAGCTAAAATCACAACTCTTTTTCCTTGGCTGAATATTCAAACAAGATCTCTTAAACGCTTTGAGCAAAAAAACAGCAATAAATTCAGGACTCGTTTTAAAAAAGAATATAAAAGGATGAGTGGAGAGAATTAAATATGGTCTGAATGGATCACGAGTGCTTTTTCGATCGGGGAAAACTTTCCTGCTGTGGTTTTTTTTTATTTTTTCCTTAGGATAATCATACCTATTATAGAATTTTCCTACCCCATCCAGTCTCTGAATAATGCAGGAAACTACAATATATATTTTTTTTTGGGGGGGGGGGAGAATCTTAATCAAGAAAAGTGTATGAAAGTTGTTCATGAAATGATTATTCAGTTTTAAGAGATTTTAATTTCCTGGTGTCACAAAACACTTAACTGGGCTTTTTTATCAGGTTTGGTAGGAGAGAAAGCGTCCTCCTCGATCCACAGCTCACATTAGAAAACCATCTCTCAGCTGTGGCGAGGGGGGCGTTTGCCCAGGTTCGCCTGGTGCACCAGTTGCGGCCCTATCTGGACCGGGACTCATTGCTCACAGTCACTCATGCCCTCATCACCTCGAGGTTCGACTACTGTAATGTTCTCTACATGGGGCTACCTTTGAAAAGTGTTCGGAAACTTCAGATCATGCAGAATGCAGCTGCGAGAGCAGTCATGGGCTTACCTAGGTACGCCCATGTTTCACCATCACTCCGCAGTCTGCATTGGTTGCCGATCAGTTTCCGGTCACAATTCAAAGTGTTGGTTATGACCTTTAAAGCCCTTCATGGCATTGGACCAGAATATCTCCGAGACCGCCTCCTGCCGCACGAATCCCAGCGACCGATCAGGTCCCACAGAGTGGGCCTTCTCCGGGTCCCGTCAACTAAACAATGTCGGTTGGCGGGCCCCAGGGGAAGAGCCTTCTCTGTGGCGGCACCGGCCCTCTGGAACCAACTCCCCCCGGAGATTAGAACTGCCCCTACTCTTCCTGCCTTCCGTAAACTCCTTAAAACCCACCTTTGCCGTCAGGCATGGGAGAACTGAAACATCTCCCCCTGGGCATGTTTAATTTATATATGGTATGCTTGTGTGTATGTCTGTTAGTATATGGGGTCTTTTAAATCTTTTAATTTTAAATTTGTTAGATTATTTATGATTTGTTTCCACGTGTTGTGAGCCGCCCCGAGTCTTCGGAGAGGGGCGGCATACAAATCTAAGTAATAAATAATAATAAATAAATAAATAAATAAATAAATAAGTCCTGAAATTATTCATATCAGGAATAAAATATGACTTTTATTGTATCCTTGGGTCACTTAGCTGGCAAAGAAAGATTTAGCATCAGCATCATTTGGGATTCCCAGGTAAGCTGTGGGTTAGGCAAAGCATTTATTATTTATTATTATTTATTATAATAAATAAGCATCCTCTTAATAGTACATTATTAGATTTACTGCCTTATTTGTGTGCAATCTTACCTCTCTTGTTTCCATAATTACCATGAATACCAGTACTCAAACCTAAGCGTAGCCCATAAAACCATCTGCTACAGCATCCTTCTTGTCAACGACTACTTCTGCTTCAACCACAACAACACACGAGCACACAACGGATACAAACTTAAAGTAAACTGCTCCAAACTCAACTGCAGAAAATACAACTTTAGTAACCGAGTAGTTGATGCATGGAACTCACTCTAGCTCTGTAGTATCATCACCAAAATTTTACCCTTAGACTATCCACTGTTGACCTCTCCCGATTCCTAAGAGGCTAGTGAGGGGCGTGCGTAATAGAATAGAATAGAATTTTATTGGCCAAGTGTGATTGGACACACAAGGAATTTGTCTTGTTGCATATGCAACATCTATCCTTGTGGTGTGACCAGAACAATCTAGAACTGAACACACTCAAAACCGTAGAAATGGTGGTAGACTTTCAGAGAAACCCTTCCACCTCTCACAATACTAGACAACACAGTATCAACAGTAGAGACCTTCAAATTTCTAGGTTCTATCATATCTCAAGACCTAAAATGGTCACCTAACATAAAAAACATCATCAAAAAAGCACAACAAAGAATGTTCTTTCTGCGCCAGCTCAGGAAGCTCAAACTGCCCAAGGAGCTGCTGATACAGTTCTACAGATGAATCATTGAGTCTGTCATCTGCACCTCTATAACTGTCTGGTTTGGTGCTGCAACCCAACAGGACCGACACAGACTTCACAGGATAATCAGAACTGCAGAAAAAACAATGGCTGCCAACCTGCCTTCCATTGAGGACCTGTAGACTGCACAAGTCAAAAAGAGGGCGGGGAAAATATTTACTGACCCCTCACATCCTGGACACAAATTGTTTCAACTCATACCCTCAAAACGTCGCTACAGAGCACTGCACACCAAGACAACTAGACACAAGAACAGTTTTTCCCCGAACGCCATCACTCTACTAAACAAGTAATTCCCTCAACACTGTCAGACTTTCTACTAAATCTGCACTTCTATTCTACTAGTTTTTCTCATCATTCCTCTCACCCATTTCCTCCCATGTTGACTGTATGACTGTAACTTGTTGCTTATATCCTAAGATTTTTATTATTATTGCTTCTTCATTGCTTATTTGACCCCTATGAAAATCATTAAGTGTTGTACCACATGATTCTTGACAAATGTATATTTTATTTTATGTACTCTGAGAGCATATGCACCAAGACAAATTCCTTGTGTGTCCAATCACACTTGGCCAATAACAATTCTATTCTATTCTATTCTATTCTATATGCTCTCAGCGTACATAAAAGAAAAAGACATTTGTCAAGAGTTGTGTGGTACAACACTTAATGATTGTCATAGGGGTCAAATAAGCAATGAAGAAACAATCAATATTAATAAAAATCTTAGGATACAAGCAACAAGTGACAGTCATACAGTCCTAAGTGGGAGGAAAAGGATGAAACTAGTAGAATAGAAGTGCAGATTTAGTAGAAAGTCTGACAGTGTTGAGGGAATTATTTGTTTAGTAGAGTGATGGCGTTCGGGAAAAATCTGTTCTTGTGTCTAGTTGTCTTGGTGTGCTGTGCTCTGCAGTGACGTTTTGAGGGTCGGAGTTGAAACAGTTTGTGTCCAGGATGCGAGGGGTCCGTTGATATTTTCCCCGCCCGCTTTTTGACTCGTGCAGTCTACAGGTCCTCAATGTGCACCAGTGTGCCTTCCGTCCCCTGTCCTAATGTTCTCTCTTATTAGTATCATGTAGATCAGTGTTTCCCAACCTTGGCAACTTGAAGGTATCTGGACCTCAACTCCCAGAATTCCCCAGCCAGTATTCGCTGGCTGGGGAATTCTGGGAGTTGAAGTCCAGATATCTTCAAGTTGCCAAGGTTGGGAAACGCTGATGTAGATAAACATTGTTATACCTTTGCATACCACCGATACGTACTTGACAAAACGAATAAACAAACAAACAAATAATAAATAAATATAAGCATGTTTTTACTCTTGTTACACATGCACACACAAAATCTGTTTTTATTCTTCTTACAAACACACACACACACACACAATCAATCTGTTTTTACTCTTCTTATACAAACACATGCAGGCAAAGTTCTCCAACACCAACCCCCAAAGAAGTTCTAGCTTTCCTTTTTTTTGCAAATCTGCAGGAGTTTAGGAAGCCTCTTTTCACCAACTCGTTCTATTGTGGGTTGGGAAACAAAGGCTAAAGACCCAGATTTAAACTTAATAACAACAAGTGCTTTCATGCAGAAAACCAGAGAAAGAACACCCTCCCTGATATGTAGCGAAGGGGGGAAAGAGAAAGAGAGAGGAATCTTTCAAAATAACTAATTAAAGTTGTTTTAGCCTCTCTCACATGCTTCTAAGGGCACTTAATCTCACAGGGGCAACGGCATAGGGGACAATAGTCCCTCGAGCCCCCTCCTCTCCTCTGTGCCCCCCAACTACTACCTCGGAGGTTTTAAAAACAAGAGCCACTTTGGGTTAATGAGCTCTCAGAGGAGGAGAGCTGACTTAGTGAATAGGATGCTGCCAAATCCATGACTGTCAGAAAGTTTCATTCATAAAATCCACATGTCGGAAAAGTGGGAAGTTTGCAGAACTCCGGTTTAGGGGGATAGCAGAATCAGTAGCATCCTCACATGATCAGCAGTGGCCCAACACCAGGTTTTGTCCTTTGTTCGTTTTGTCCTGGGGCTAATTAGGAATAATCCCCACCACCACCATCAACGACGGTTGAAATCATCGGTCAATGTTTTGAGTTGTGTTTCCAGTATAATTCCCCAGAGGGTGGACGTGGAAAGAATAGAATAGAATAGAATTCTTTATTGGCCAAGTGTGATTGGACACACCAAGGAATCTGAATCCAATATAGAACAATTTTCTGTTGGCGCCGGGACTGAAAACATGTTTTATGGATTTGTCTATAGATAAGAGATGAAAATTAGAATAGGGTAGAATTCTTTATTGGCCAGGTGTGATTGGACACACAAGGAATTTGTCTTTGGTGCAGATGCTCTCAGCGTACATAAAAGAAAAAGATACATTAGAATAGAATAGAATAGAATAGAATAGAATAGAACAGAATAAAATTATTTATTGGCCACGGGTGATTGGACAAAAAAGGATTTTGTCTTTGGTGCAGACGCTCTCAGCGTACATAAAAGAAAAAGATACATTAGAATAGAATAGAATTAGACAATAGAATAGAATAGAATAAAATTATTTATTGGCCAAGGGTGATTGGACAAAGAAGGAATTTGCCTTTGGTGCAGATGCTCTCAGTGTACATAAAAGAAAAAGATACATTAGAATAGAATAGAATTAGACAATAGAATAGAATAGAATAAAATTATTTATTGGCCAAGGGTGATTGGACAAAGAAGGAATTTGCCTTTGGTGCAGATGCTCTCAGCGTATATAAAAGAAAAAGATACATTAGAATAGAATAGAATTAGACAATAGAATAGAATAGAATAAAATTATTTATTGGCCAAGGGTGATTGGACACAGAAGGAATTTGCCTTTGGTGCAGATGCTTTCAGTGTACATAAAAGAAAATATATACTGCTCAAAAATAAATAAATAAAGGGAACACTTAAAGAACACACTATAACTCCAAGTAAATCAAACTTTTTTGCAGCCCTTCACTGTCCCATAGTTGTTAAAAAGATATCATCAAAAACAGAAGAACTGTGTCAAGAAAACATTTAACTGTATTGAAATAAATAATATGAGTTGCTATTTACAGCAATGCAGCATAAGGGAAAGTGAGCCCAAGAACAAGGGGGCACAATCTGAAGTTAGTTGGGGGAAAGATCAAAAGCAACATGAGAAAATGTTATTTGACTGAAAGAGTAGTAGATCCTTGGAACAAACTTCCAGCAGACGTGGTTGATAAATCCACAGTCACTGAATTTAAACATGCCTGGGATAAACATAGATCCATCCTAAGATGAAATACAGGAAATAGTATAAGGGCAGACTAGATGGACCAGGAGGTCTTTTTCTGCCGACAGTCTTCTATGTTTCTATGTTTCTATAAGCAGGTATATTGCATGCAGCAAAAAAAAAAAAAAGGCAGGAGCATTATATGCTTTTGGAAATGTATTAGATATATAGGCCTGAAGAACGGAGGCAACTAACAGAGGAAAAAATGGGTAGCAGTAATCTGAAACAGAGGAAATGACTGATAAGGAGCAATATATGCTCAAAAAAAATAAAGGGAAGACTTAAACAATACAATGTAACTCCAAGTTAATCCAACTTCTGTGAAATCAAACTGTCCACTTAGGAAGCAACACTGATTGACCATCAATCTCACCTGCTGTTGTGCACATTCAACTTTGTACAGAACAAAGTATTCAATGAGAATATTTCATTCATTCAGATCCAGGGTGTGTTCTTTGAGGGTTCCCTTTATTTTTTTGAGCAGTGTATTTCCCTTGTCTTTATCATTTAGAAAAATGAGATATTCTAAATATCTAAGGGGAAATTGAGTCCGTTGGTCCAGTCAGCAATATATGCAGGAAGTGGTAGAATTGTAAGTGGACATTTAAACAGGAGCCAGCCGTGTGCAGCAGCTGCCAAAAAAGCCAACACAGGTCTAGGCTTCATTAACAGAGGGAGAGAATCAAGATCACGTGAAGGGTTAATACCACTTTATAAGGCCACACTTGGAATACGGCCTTCAGTTTTGGTCACCATGATGCAAAAAGGATGTTGAGACTCTAGAAAAAATGCAAAGAAGAGAAAAAAACGATGATTAGGGGACTGGAGGCTAAAACATATGAAGAACAGTTGCAGGAACTGGGCATGGCTAGTTTAATGAAAAGAAGGACCAGGGGAGACATGATAGCAGCCTTCCACTATCTCAGGGTTTGCCACAAAGAAGAAGGAGTCAGCCTATTCTCCAAAGCACCTGAGCGTAGAACAAGAAGCAATGGGTGGAAACTAAACAAAGAGAGAAACAACTTAGAACTAAAGAGAAATTTCCTGAGAGTTAGTTCAATTAACCAGTGGAACAGAAGTTGCCTCCAGAAGTTGTGAATGCTCCAACAGCAGAAGTTTTAAAGAAGGTGTTGGATAACCATTTGTCTGAAGTTGTGCAGTTTCTTGCCTAAGCAAGCGTGTTGGATTAGAAGACCTCCAAGGTCCCTTCCAACTCTGTTGTTATTGTTGTTGTCGTAGTCATCGTCATCATCATCATCATCATCTACTTCCTTCAAGCTTGTCAAAGACAAATCCATTTCTTTGAGTCATTAGTAACTGAATTTAAATATTATTATTATTATTATTATTATTATTATTATTATTATTATTATTATTATTATTAATTAGATTTGTATGCTGCCCCCACTCCAAGGACTCAGAGCAGCTCAAAACAAAATATGTCACAAATCCAATATATTAAAAAACCCATTAAAAACCCATTATTAAAAACCATACAACTCAGACAGACCATACACAATTCAACCATAGCCTCAGCATATGCTTGGGATAAACATGTCCATCATCCAACGAAAAATTAAAACTAAAATAAAAATATAAAAACAAACAACTATAAAATAATAAATAAATTAAAAAGAAAACAAACAAACTCAAAGAGGCTCAGTGGATCACTAGGTTTTTGTTTAGTTTTTTTGTTTTTTGGGGTGTATTTTTATTTTATTTTTTTGCTGTCAGTTTCCTACATTTCGGTGTTTCTATTCAACCTGAAACTAAGGAGAAAGTTCCTGACAATGGGAATGAGTGGGGAAAAATTGATTAAAATGGACAGCTCTCCTCCCAGAATTGTGGGTGCTCCGTTAATTGGACGACCATTTGTCCAGGATGGTATAACTAGGTTTCCAGCCTTGGGTAGGGGACTAGGGGTTGGACTAGAAAACCTTTGAGGTCTTTTCCGGGCCTGTGAGTCTATTCCTTCAACACCAGGTGCCAACATAATGGCGCGAGATTTGGCTTCTGCACAATATTAATTGATTTTCGGCAAATCAATTAATATTGATTGTTTCCTGATTGCTTATTTGACCCCTGTGACAATAATTAAGTGTTTTTTAATCTCATGATTCTTGACAAATCTATATTTTCCTTTATGTACACTGAGAGCATCTGCACCAGAGACAAATTCCTTGTGTGTCCAATCACACTTGGGCGATAAAGAATTCTATTCCATTCCATTCCATTCCATTCTATTCTAAAAAAGCTTGATGGCTTGATGGTCATGTGACCGGGTAGGAGTGGCTTGCCAGCCATGTGACCAGGTGGGAGTGGCTTGACAATCATATGACTTGGGGTGGCTTAAAGGTCATATGACTGGGGGGAGTGGCTTACCAACCAAGATCAGTTTTCAAATAGGTGCCTGGACTCCTTTTCAGTGGATTAAGTCAATTATCTCCGGGACCGCCTTCTGCTGCACGAATCCCAGCGACCGGTTAGGTCCCACAGAGTTGGCTTTCTCCGGGTCCCATCGACTAAACAATGTCATTTGGCGGGACCCAGGAGAAGAGCCTTCTCTGTGGCGGCCCCGACCCTCTGGAACCAGCTCCCCCCAGATATCAGAGTTGCCCCCACCCTTCTTGCCTTTCGCAAGTTCCTTAAAACCCACCTCTGTCGTCAGGCATGGGGGAATTGAGATATTCCCTTTCCCCTAGGCTTATAGAATTTATACATGGTATGCTTGTATGTATGATTGGTTCTTTAAATTGGGGTTTTTTAAAGATTATTTTTAATATTAGGTTTGTTTACATTGTCTTTTTTATAGTTGTTAGCCTCCCCGAGTCTTCGGAGAGGGGCGGCATACAAATCTAATAAATACAAATAAATACAAATTATTTGAATAGCCACAAAAGGGACAAACGATAGACAGCATTATTTGTTGAGGAGCACAGCAACATTTTAAGATTTTGTACTGAACGCACAGGGCTCAGCATGATAACAGACTAGGCAAGTAGCTCATTTTTCTTTCATTGCTCTAAAAGTTTGTTTGTTTGTTTGTTTGTTTATTTGTTTATTTGTTTGTTTATTTGTTTATTTATTTGTTTGTTTATTTATTTATTTATTTATTTATTTATTTATTTATTTATTTATCAGATTTGTATGCCGCCCCTCTCCGCAGACTCGGGGCGGCTCACAGCAATAATAATACAATGTATTATACAAAGTTATGTTCTAGATCACGAGTCTATGGAGACGGGCGGCATACAAATCTAATAAATAATAAAATAATGATAATAATTATTCAAATTATGAAAGCGTTTATCGGTAAAAACATACGATTTAATGATTTCCTATTTTAAAAGTAATTAAGGATCATACTTAGAGAAGGAAGGACAATAAAAAAAACTATTAAGTATTCCATAAATAGTGCATTAACTTACTACCACCACTGCACACACACCCATTACTGGTGGGGGAGACCATTACTCTGTGAGATTTGCACAAACCTGATCCTTCTATCCCAAAATGAGAAGCTTTTCTACCATTATTGACACCTGAGTATCCAGTGAAGGACAAATGGCAAAGACACTTCTTGTTTTGTTGTAACCAAGAAAAGATTGTTGTGAAAGCAAAGCGGGCAGAAATCCCAGGTGATTTATCTCGTATGTGAAAAAGAAAAGACATGATTGGCCAGTAGAGAGAGCCCTTGTTTTAGTTCAACGCTCTTTGCGTCAGTAGAAGAAACACAAGGAATTGTGCTGAGTGTGTGTGTTCCAAATACAAGTAAGCCCACCATGTCCTTGTCTGGCCTCACCAAACTCTACTCCTAAGAGGTGTCAACAACCACACTTACAGCCAGCTGATTTAAGATAAAGACAGTTTATATTTGGGTGTGTCTTATACTCTGAATGTAGGGAGGGGGGGTTTGGTTTTTTTCAGCCCCAGCAAGGTGTTAATGATCATCCCAGCTCTTACCTTGCAGGCTCTTTCACTGTTTCTTTCTGCAAGGAATGTTTTCCAAGCCCTAAGTCTTTGCAGAGTTTATTTTCATTGCTCTAACTTTATTTTATTTTATTTTATTTTATTTTATTTTATTTTATTTTATTTTATTTTATTTTATTTTATTTTATTTTATTTTATTTTATTTTATTTTATTTTATTTTATTTTATTTTATTTTATTTTATTTTATTTTTTTTTATTTTATTTTTTTTTATTTTATTTTTTTTTATTTTATTTATTTTATTTTATTTTATTTTATTTTATTTTATTTTATTTTATTTTATTTTATTTTATTTATTTTATTTTATTTTATTTTATTTATTTATTTATTTATTTATTTATTTATTTATTTTATTTTACTTTTTTATTTTTTATTTTATTTTATTTTATTTTATTTTATTTTATTTTATTTTATTTATTTATTTATTTATTTATTTATTTATCTATCTATCTATCTATCTATCTATCTATCTATCTATCTATCTATCTATCTATCTATCTATCTATCTATCTATCTATTTATTTATTTATTTATTTATTAGATTTGTATGCCGCCCCTTTCCGTAGACTCGGGGCGGCTCACAACACAATAAAAACAGTTTATAACAAATCTAGTAATTTACAATATAAAATATTAAAAAATCCCATTATTAAACAGACATACACACAAGCATATCATACATAAATTGTATAGGCCCGGGGGAGATATCTCAGTTCCCCCATGCCTGATGACAGAGGTAGGTTTTAAGGAGCTTGCGAAAGGTGAGGAGGGTAGGGGCAGTTCTAATCTCTGGGGGGAGCTGGTTCCAGAGAGTCGGGGCCGCCACAGAGAAGGCTCTTCCCCTGGGGCCCGCCAACCGACATTGTTTAGTTGATGGGACCCAGAGAAGGCCCACTCTGAATGAGTTTCTTTCCAGCCCTAACCAGGTGCTAACCATGTTCCCAGCTCTTACCGGCTTGCAAGCTCTTTCATTGTTACTCTCTGCAAAGAATGTTTTCCAAGCTCTAAGTCTTTGCAGGGTTTTTTTCCCCTTCCTCTACTTGCTCCGAATGTTTCTTTCCAGGTGCTAATGATGTTCCCAGCTCTTAATGGCTTGCAAGCTCTTTCATTGTTACTCTCTCCAAATAAAGTTTTTTTAAAGCCCTAACCAGGGGATAAAATAATGTGCTGGCTAAGGACGCTAGCCAGGTGAATACCTGGTAAGCAGATTCTTTTCCCTATTTTCCTCCCCCAAAACTAAGGTGCGTCTTATACTCCAACGCGTCTTATACTCCGAAAACAATATGGTAAATAGTCAGTGATACTGTTTAATTCTGAATGGTCCTGGACTTGTCTACCTTTCTGAATTAAATTATACTCCGAGTCTTTGGAGAGAAGCAGCATACAAATCTAAATAATAATAATAATAATAATAATAATAATAATAATAATAATAAGAAGAAGAAGAAGAAGAAGAAGAAGAAGAAGAAGAAGAAGAAGAAGAATTGAGGAGAAGCAGCTAGAGAAATTAATTAATTATAATTGGGCTTATGATCCTACCAGGGGCAAAGAACTGGTGGGATCATAAGCCCAAAAAAGTGGTTGAAAATGAGCAAGCAAAACTACTGTGGGACTTCCGACTTCAGACTGACCGAATTCTGAAGCATAACACACCAGACATCCTGATCGTGGAGAAAAAGAAAGTATGGATCATCGACATCGCAATCCCAGGGGACAGCAGAATTGAGGAGAAGCAGCTAGAGAAATTAGTAATATATGAAGATCTAAAAATCGAGCTGCAACGACTCTGGCATAAGCCAGTGAAAGTGGTCCCAGTCGTCCTTTGCACGCTGGGCGCAGGGCCAAAGGATCTCAGCGGACATTTGAAAACCATCGGAATTGACAAAATCTCCATCTGTCAATTGCAAAAGGCCGCTTTACTGGGATCGGCAAACATAATTCGCCGCTACATCACGCAGTCCTAGGTGCTTGGGAAGTGCCCGACTGGTGATGAAATACGAAATCCAGCATAGTGATCTTGTTTGCTATGATGTATTGATGATGATGATGATAATAATTAATAATAATAATAATAATAATAATAATAATAATAATAGCAGCAGCAACAACAACAACAATAATAATAATAATAATTTTTTTAAAAAAATCTGGATTTAGACTCCGTCTGTTTTGTCTCCCAGGGTATTGCCAAATGCTCTCCATTTCTTTGGTCTGGTCATACAGGATATGAAATGCATCCAAGGTCTGGATTCCTTCTGCTCGTTTGGGGGCTGATAATTACGAGCCTTCTCTAAGACGCGCTGTGGGGTTGAGGGGCACAATAGGCAAGGATGGAGGGCTTGAAACTGTAGACGTTAATAATGCCACTGACAGCAAATAAGGATCTGACATGTGACTTGGGTTACCAACAACAAGGGCTGCTTTGTAGCTCCATCTGCATCCTGCCAAGGTCCCATAGAGAAGTTGAAAGGACAGAACAAGCTGCAGCTGCCTCCATTAAATACAAGTGTGACATAAAAGGAACCAAAGAAGTCGATTTTGTGTAGGTCTCTTGCAGGACAATCACCTTCCCGCTGATTTCCCTCACTCATTTCTGGTATTCTTGCTGAGATTAAGATGATGTTGATGATGATGATGATGATTATTATTATTGTTGTTGTTGTTATTATTATTCTTATCATTATCATTATCATATTATCATTATCATTATTATCATTATTATCATTATTACCATTATTATTATCATTATCTGCGGAGAGGGGCGGCATATAAATCCAATAAATCTATTATTATTATTATTATTATTATTATTATTATTATTATTATTATTATCATTATCATTATCATTATCATTATCATTATCATTATCATTATCATTATCATTATCATTATCATTATCATTATCATTATCATTATCATTATCATTATCATTATCATTATCATTATCATTATCATTATCATTATCATTATCATTATTATCATTATCATTATCATTATCTGCGGAGAGGGGCGGCATATAAATCCAATAAATCTAATATTATTATTATTATTATTATTATTATTATTATTATTATTATCATATTATCATTATCATTATCATCATTATTATCATTATTACCATTATTATTATTATCATTATCATTATCTGCGGAGAGGGGCGGCATATAAATCCAATAAATCTATTATTATTATTATTATTATTATTATTATTATTATTATTATTATTATTATTATTATTATCATATTATCATTATCATTATCATTATCATTATCATTATCATTATCATCATTATTATCATCATTATTATCATCATTATTATCATCATTATCATCATTATCATCATTATCATTATCATTATCATTATTATCATTATTATCATTATTATCATTATTATCATTATTATCATTATTATCATTATTATCATTATTATCATTATTATCATTATTATCATTATCTGTGGAGAGGGGCGGCATATAAATCCAATAAATCTATTATTATTATTATTATTATTATTATTATTATTATTATTATTATTATTATTATTAGATTTGTATGCTGCCCCTCTCCAGACACTCGGAGTAAATATAATAAGTAAATATACAAGGGGGGGGGAGAGAGCATTTTCCACACTTCTTGTAGAACAGGAAGGGGAATTTTGGGGGGAGACTCTGGGTCCCGTCGACTAAACAATGTCGGCTGGCGGGACCCAGGGGAAGAGCCTTCTCTGTGGCGGCCCCAACCCTCTGGAACCAGTTTCCCCCAGAAATTAGGACTGCCCCCACCCTCCTTGCCTTTCGTAAACTTCTTAAAACCCACCTCTGTCATCAGGCATGGGGGACCTGAGACATTTCCCCTTGCCTATGCTGTTTTATGTATGGTATGTTGTATGTATGCTTTTTATATAATGGGGCGTTTTTAGGCTTTTAATATATAGTTGCTATTTTAGACTTTTATATTAGATTCGTTATTATATACAGTGGTACCTCATGATACGAACCCCTCGTGATACGAACCCCTCGTGATACAAACCTGGGGTTCGGAAATTTTTTGCCTTTTCTTACAAACTTTTTTCGGCTTATGAACCCCCCGCAAATTGCAAAATGGTGCTCCGCTGGGCGCCGCCGCCTGGCTGTCACCTTTTAAAACAGCCGGGGGGCTTCTCGGCATTCTCCCAAACCGGAACCCGAACCCGAACTTCCAGGTTCGGCGTTCGGGAGAACACCGAGAAGCACCCCCGGCTGTTTCAGAAGGTGACAGCCGGGCGGCGGCGCTTCTCGGTGGCCTCCCGAACCCGAACCTGAAAAGTTCAGGTTCGGGAGAACGCTGAGAAGCCCCCCGGCTGTTTTAAAAGGTGACAGCCGGGCGGTGGCGCTTCTCGGTAGCCTCCCGAACCCCAACCTGAAAAGTTCAGGTTGGGGTTCGGGAGAATGCCGAGAAGCCCCCCGGCTGTTTTAAAAGGTGACAGCCAGGCAGCGGCGCCCTGCGGAGCGCCATTTTGCGTTTTTTTTTTCTTTTTGCACGGATTAATCGCTTTCACATTGTTTCCTATGGGAAACAATGTTTCGTCTTACGAACGTTTCGCCTTACGAACCTACTTCCGGAACCAATTAGGTTCGTAAGACAAGGTATTACTGTATTGTTTTTTTTTCAATGCTCTGAGCCGCCCCGAGTCTATGGAGAGGGGCGGCATACAAATATAATAACTAAATAACTAAATAACTAAATAACTAAATAACTAAATAACTAAATAACTAAATAACTAACTAAATAAATAAATAAATAAATAAATAAATAAATAAATAAATAAATAAATAAATAAATAAATAAATAAATTTCCATCTTATTGGAAATGGCCTACCAAAATAATGGTTAAATGCTGTACCTCATGATTCTTGACAAATGTCTCTTTTCTTTTATGTACACTGAGAGCATCTGCACCAAGAAAAATTCATTGTGTGTCCAATCACACTTGGCCAATAAAGAATTATATTCCATTCTATTCTATTCTATTCTGTTCTGTTCTGTTCTGTTCTATTCAAATCCTACCAAAATAATCAGTGAGATGTTAAGCTTTTGAGGTTTCAAACTCTTCAGGAAGGGGGGGGGGAAATGAAGGACGCTGATTGGAAAATATCTCAGCTCATTGCAAATTACCACTTTTGGTGCTGGTATACATGCAGAAGAAAGATGCATATAATTTTATTGGTAGCAGTAAATTGTGCTTCTAATTCAGTATTGATTTATAAACTCACGCAACCCCTTTTTGCCTGCCTACAAGGCAGAGCTGCAATAATTCGAAAGCATATCGCACACTATTGTCTACATTGCCTCAGTTCCTGTTTGAAGCATAGAATCAAAGGTCTGGAAGGGACCTCGGAGATCTTCTAGTCCAGGGGTAGGCAAAGTTGGGTCTTCTACAACATGTGGACTTCAATTCCCAGAATTCCTGAGCTAGTATGATTGGCTCAGGAATTCTGGGAGTTGAAGTCCACAAGTCATAGAAGAGCCAACTTTGCCGACCCCTGTTCTGGTCCAACTCTCTGCCCAAGGCATGAATCCTTATACTGTTGTGGTTAGCTCTGGCCCAGCTCCTGCCCCAAGGACTGTGGATGTGGGGGAGACATCCACATGCTGCAGGCCTGTTTTGCCCCCAGTGGAATCTGCTGATGAAGGCTCCTCTGACCAAGAAGACATGAGTGACAGGGAGGAGGAGAGTGGGGCAGACAGCTCAGAAGGACATCAATTATCTAGCTCCTCCTTGGATTCGGAACAAGAGTTAATGATACAGCCACGCATGTGGAGAGCGATGCATAGGCAACAACAACTGAGAGATTATTATCAAAGACAATGAGGCCACCTGTGGTTGGGTGGGGCTGTGGTCATTAGTGAGGCTGCTATAAAGAGCAGCCTGTGGGTTTGGCCATTGTGGAGGATTATCTGATCGTTGTGTTTCCTGACTGCTTTACTGACTTTGACTTTTTGTGTGCTGATTTTCCCCCACTTTGAAGCTAAACCAGGGCAAAGTGTGTTTCACTTTGTGAAAGAAGAAGGACTGTGAATTGCCTCCCAGCTGCAAGCTAAGTATCACAGAACTGATAAGGGACTTGTACAAATTACCAGTTTCTTTGGAGACGAGGGCTCTTGGCTATACCAAAAGAGGGCTTAGGTTAAGTGAATTTTCATTATAAAGAACATTGTTTTGAATTTTCAAACGTGTGTGTGTCTGAAATTTGTACCTGTGAATTTTTGGGAGGAGTTTACCAGAGAGCCTTACAGAACATTTACCATCCCATAGAAGTGGGTGTCCAATCTTCTCTTGAAAATCTCCAATGATGGAGGACCCACAGTTCCAAGTGGCAAGTTATTCCATTGATTAATTGGTCTCATTGTCACAAAATTTCTCCGTAGTTCTGGCTTGAATCTCTCGCTGACTAGCTTCCTCCCATTGCTTATTGCCCTGCCCTCAATAATGGATTATTGGTCTGCATTGGTTGCCGATCAGTTTCTGGTCACAATTCAAAGCGTTGGTTATGACCTATAAAGCCCTTCATGGCATCGGACCAGGATATCTCCAGGACCGCCTTTTGCCGCATGAATCCCAGCGACCGGTTAGGTCCCACAGAGTTGGCCTTCTCCGGGTCCCATTGACTAAGCAATGTAATTTGGTGGGACCCAGGAGAAGAGTCTTCTCAGTGGCGGCCCCGACCCTCTGGAACCAGCTCCCCACAGATATCAGAGTTGCCCCCACCCTCCTTGCCTTTCGCAAGCTCCTTAAAACCCATGTTTCAATTCAGTTGCTGTGGATTTACCAACTAGGTCTGCTGGAGGTTTATTCCCAAAAAGCACATTTGTGGCACAATATGGTAGGAATATTAAAAGGGTTACTCAGGGATGTGTTTAATGATGTATAAATAGAAACATAGAAACATAGAAGTCTGACGGCAGAAAAAGACCTCATGGTCCATCTAGTCTGCCCTTATACTATTTTCTGTATTTTATCTTAGGATGGATCTGTTTATCCCAGGCATGTTTAAATTCAGTTACTGTGGATTTATCTACCACGTCTGCTGGAAGTTTGTTCCAAGGATCTATTACTCTTTCAGTAAAATAATATTTTCTCATGTTGCTTTTGATCTTTCCCCCAACTAACTTCAGATTGTGTCCCCTTGTTCTTGTGTTCACTTTCCTATTAAAAACACTTCCCTCCTGGACCTTATTTAACCCTTTAATATATTTAAATGTTTCAATCATGTCCCCCCTTTTCCTTCTGTCCTCCAGACTATACAGATTGAGTTCATGAAGTCTTTCCTGATACGTTTTATGCTTAAGACCTTCCACCATTCTTGTAGCCCGTCTTTGGACCCGTTCAATTTTGTCAATATCTTTTTGTAGGTGAGGTCTCCAGAACTGAACACAGTTCAGTTATTACTAATTATTATAAATAATAATAATTAAGCACAAAACATTATTAATATTGTCAGGTTGGAATTATACAAACATAGAAGATTGACGGCAGAAAAAGACCTCCTGGTCCATCTAGTCTGCCCTTCTACTATTTCCTGTATTTTATCTTACGATGGATATATGTTTATCCCAGGCATGCGTAAATTCAGTTGCTGTGGATTTAACCAACCACGTCTGCTGGAAGTTTGTTCCGAGCATCTCCTACTCTTTCATTAATGAAAGAATAGGAGATGCTTGGAATTATTGATTCTGTCTGGTTGTTGTTATGATTCAGCCTGAGGCTGCTCATGGACCGGCTGTGTCTCTGCTGGCTCCATGCCCGGAGGAGGATGACATCGAAGAGGAGGGGGCTGAACAGTCGGACGGGGGAGAGGAAAATCAGGAATGGGATGAAGGAGAACAGCATGAGAGCCCCGGGGGGGGGGGGCGCTCTCCCCAGCCAGTAGCTTGGAGTCATTAGGTGATGAAGCACAAGCCGTCATTGACATGCGACAGAGACGGTCAGATCAAAGAAAGGAGCAATTAAAGAAGTATTATCAGCACTGAATTAGGAACAGCTGGGTTTGGGTGTGGTCCTCCTTAGCAGGGTTTAAAGGGCAGGCAAGCCCTTGAAGCCATGTGGAGTGTTATCAGTTTGGAGTTGCGTTATCCTGTCTTGTTTCTCGGCGTCTCTGTTCCTGGCTTGTGGCCCAGCAGCTTTGGAAGACCCGTGGGAGGTGTAGGTCTGCTATCTACAGCCTCGTCTTGGCAGCAAGAATCCTGTATTGCTGCATGGACTTTTGCCTTCGTGGATATATCTGAAGATACAGCATTTTCCTGTTTGTAAGGACATTTTCTGTTACCTGTGTTTTTCTTGAATTTTATAAAACTGCCTTTGCCTTTTACCAGTGTGTCTGGCTTCTCTTTTTGGGTTTATTTATTTATTTATTATTTAGATTTGTATTGGCTTCTGGAGTGACCCAGACAGAACAGTTGTATGTTGTTATTTTTTTTCCTTACTGAAAACATACATTTCTGCCCCTTCTCCTTGTCACCTAGACAAACAGGCAGCCTGCTATCGAGAGATCTCCTGCAACCTATAGCCCACTGGTCCCGGGTCTCGTGGGAGTGAGCACGGAAGCATTTTCATGCTGTACTTGAAACGAGGCTATAGACTGGTCCACTCAGCTGACTTAATGGATTTTAAAAGACTGGATCCTATTAGTGCAGTCAATGCCCCAGGATATCTCCAGTACCGAAGACAAGATAATCTGCCATGAAAATTAAATCCTGCCTCGAAACACGAGGTCTGCTTAATGTGATCCATTACACAGTTTACTTGTTTATATCTAATATTGTAACAGCAATAGGCTGCTGAGCAGCAGGACACAACTAAAAAGAAAAGTAAATTACCAGGAAAATGAGTTTTACTGCCTCTCCCTCTCTTTTTTCCTCCCCCTCTCTCTCCCGATCTCTTGTTTTCTCTTTTTGCCTCTCTTTCCTTTTTTTCTCTCGTGAAATTAGCCTTCTTGCACAGAGAGAAACAAGCAGGGGGGGGGGGGAATTAAAGATATAATCGGTTGTGAGTTGATTTCAGTTATTTCACAGAATAAGATATACCAGAGGTGATATTTCACCAGAAGAGCCCTTCACTCCTGCACTCGAAACAGAAGACCCTACGAAAATAGACTATCTATCCTGGGTCTTGAAAGCTTAGAACTGCGGCGCCTAAAACACGATTTGAGTATTGCCCACAAGATCATATGCTGCAACGTCCTTCCGGTCAACGACTACTTCAGCTTCAACCGCAACAACACAAGAGCACGCAACAGATTCAAACTTAATATTAACCGCTCCAAACTTGACTGTAAAAAATATGACTTTAACAATCGAGTTGTCGAAGCGTGGAACTCATTGCCGGACTCAATAGTGTCAACTCCCAACCCCCAACATTTCTCCCTTAGACTCTCCACGATTGACCTCTCCAGGTTCCTAAGAGGCCAGTAAGGGGCGTATATAAGTGCACTGATGTGCCTATCGTCCCCTGCCCAATTGCCTTTCCTTATCTCATATGTCATATATATACTCTCCTTATCTATCTATCTATCTATCTATCTATCTATCTATCTATCTATCTATCTATCTATCTATCTATCTATCTATCTTGTAGATTGTTCTGAGTTCGGGTTTTGCCCCGTGTAATATTTTGAGTGTCTATGCGACGTTTCGGTGAAATCACATTCACCATCATCAGGCTGAAGTTTTAAGCTTCGTGCTGTTGTAAATATGGAATGTTTGCAACTGCCATTTCTTCTTTATATATAGTGTTGGGGGTGGAGATTTGGTTTGAATGTAGCAAATAGATTGGGTGACTATGTTTTAGTGATTTGATTGGTTGGTGGAATCACAATTACTTGAAGGATTGACATGGTGATGATTATGATATGTTTTTTTGTTTAAGGCTGGTTTCCAAATCTCTGGTAGGCGGGACGTATCATCTCTTTTATTCATGCAGAGGGGGTGTTTCTCAATCTCTATAGCTTCTCTAGTAATTCTTCTGTATAAATTTTCTGTTTTGGAAAGTAATTTAGTTTTTTCAAAGTCAATTTCATGCCCTGTTTTTTTAATGTGCTGGACAAGGGAGGAAGTCTTTTCTTCTTTTTTAACTGCATTCTTATATTCTGCAATGCGTGCGCTCACTCTTCGATTGGTTTGTCCAATGTATGTGGCTGCACATGTTTTGCAAGGGATTTCATAGATTCCTTGGTGTTCTAGTTGGATTTTATCTTTTGGGTTTCTTAGGATGTTTGATATTTTTTTGGTTAGTGACAAATGAAGTTTTGATATTATGTTTGTGCAGGATTTTACTAATTTTGTCTGTGGTGCCCTTGATGTAAGGGAGGAGGGTGGTACCATTATCCTGTTCTTGGTCTTGATTTTTGGGGGGTGTCTCTTTTTTGATTAGGTTTGTAATTGTTTTCCTTTCGAATCCATTAGAAATTAATACATCTTTGAGTTTGTTCAATTCAGTTTTTAAGTGCTCATGGTCAGCTAGGCGTTTGGTTCTGGTGATGAGAGTTTTGGCTACTGAGGTGATCTCTCTTTATCTCTTATATCATATATTCTCCCTCCCATCTACGTTTCTTCTTTTTACTTTCTATCGTCATATATATTACTTAATGTCTATTCTCTTCCATATAGAATAGAATAGAATAGAATAGAATAGAATTTTTTTTATTGGCCAAGTGTGATTGGACACACAAGGAATTTGTGTTGGTGCATATGCTCTCAACGTACATAAAATAAAATATACATTTGTCAAGAATCATGTATTGTATATTGTATGTATTGTATATTGGACAAAGAATAAATAAATAAATAAATAAATAAATAAATAAATAAATAAATAAATAAATAAATAAATAAATAAATGAAAGGTGCAGAGCTAAAGATGGACAAAAAGGCGCAATTATTTCCTCACCAATTCAGGAACGGAATCGTTAAACTGAGGAAGGGGCAGATTAATGAAGCATAGTCGTTCTATTCTGGAGGATTTTTACCACCTCTTTAGAATCGCTGGATGTCACACTGTTGTTAATGTTAGCAAATTTTCTCTAGCATTTGCCATCCTGTAACTTAAATTCATTACTCTGTGTCCAGCACTCTGGAATGGTCGAGAAGAATTTCTTCACCTATTTCTGAAACTTGGAGAACGCTATTATTTTCCAACCTCACTTTTTGTTTCCTTTATAAGACCCTAATTCCTTCTCTTTTCCTTCACACTATTTATTTTCCAGACCCTGATGATCCTCACTGACTTCCCCTGAAACTTTTCTAAATAGTCTGAAAACTTCTTTAAAGTGTACAACCCAAAACTCGATCAGTTTCCGGTCACAATTCAAAGTGTTGGTTATGACCTTTAAAGCCCTACATGGCAATGGACCAGATTACCTCCGGAACTGCCTGCTACCGCACGAATCCCAGTGACCGATAAGGTCCCACTGAGTTGGCCTTCTCTGGGTCCCGTCGACTAAACAATGTCATTTGGCGGGCCCCAGGGGAAGAGCCTTCTCTGTGGCGGCCCCGGACCTCTGGAACCAACTCCCCCCGGAGATTAGAACTGCCCCCACCCTCCCTGTCTTTCGTAAACTACTCAAGACTCATTTATACCGCCAGGCATGGGGGAGTTGAGATAGCTCTTCCCCCTAGGCCATTACAAGTTATGCATGGTATGTTGGTATGTATGTTTGGTTTTATAATAGGGATTTTTAGTTGATTTTATTATTGGATTGTACATGTTGTGTTTATTATTGTTGTTAGCCGCCCCAAGTCTGCGGAGAGGGGCGGCATACAAATCCAATAAATTATTATTATTATTATTATTATTATTATTATTATTATTATTAATAATAATTATTATTATGCTTATTCTGCCTGGCGTGACAGCTGAGCAGTAATTAAGGTCAAAGTAAAACACACAGATTGGAGTTTCAGAAACACAAAAATATATTTCATTAACAAGTTGGCTGGGAACTGCAATCACGGCAAAAGAATGTCTGTTTACTGCCAAAGAGTCTGAGTTATCTTCAAGGCCAATAACAAACGTCCAAAAAACTTCAACTTTTGTGAATGGTGTCTCCAAACTGGGCTGAAGCAAGGGTAATCACTCTTTTTTGCAAGAGCTACAGTCTTTCATAAAGCAATTTTCCAAAGGCTGGGTTTCTCCAAGAAAGTAGGGATGTTGGTTTAGAGAAAACTCTGGATCTGTTTCTCTTTCTCTGTTAAACCACAAACGATAACTCCTGCAAAAAACACAGCCACAAACCTCCCCTTTTATGCACGCTGCAGAATTCCCTATTACTCTCAGCTGTGATCAAGATCTCCTGCGTCTGTGCAACTGTCCCTGTCTCCCCCTAATCCTTCGCACAAACATAACGGGTCATTAATCACCCCCTCCTCACCCAACCCAGACAAGGACCTAGCTGGGGGTTCCATATTGCAGGGGCCTTCATCTCCATCTCTCCAGAACCTTCGGCTTCCATCTCTCCTTCTAATTCACTGTCTGAATCCTCTGATAGATTTTGAACCCACTACTGAGTCATTTATTCTCCAAATATAATAATAATAATAATAATAATAATAATAATAATAATAATAATATGGTACAATGGTTCTGAGATAACATTTGCAACTCCTTCTCAACTCCAGGATGTAATCCATCAGGTCCCAGTGATTTATATTCATCATTTTTATTCCTTATTTATTATTATTATTATTATTATTATTATTATTATTATTAATAATAATGATAATTAGATTTGTATGCCGCCCCTCTCCGGAGACTCGAAGCAGCTCACAACAGCAAAACACAGTACAAATCTAATAATTAAAAAAACAGTTAAAACCCTTAATAAAAAACAGTCAAACCCTTAATATAAAACAGTCAAATCATACATAAAACAAAACAGCCCAGGGGAATTGATTTCCCCATGCCTGTGACAGAGGTGGGTTTTAAGGAGTTTGCGAAAGGCAAGGAGGGTGGGGGCAATCCTGATCTCTAGGGGGAGTTGATTCTAGAGGGTCGGGGCCGCCACAGAGATGGCTTTTCCCCTGGGTCCCGCCAGACGACATTGTTTAGTTGACGGGACCCGGAGAAGGCCAACTCTGTGGGACCTAACTGTTTGCTGGGATTCGTGCGACAGAAGGCGGTCCCTGAGATATTCTGGTCCGATGCCATGAATAAATAAATAAATAAATAAATAAATAAATAAATAAATAAATAAATAAAAGTAAGTAAGTAAGTAAGTAAGTAAGTAAGTAAGTAAGTAAGTAAGTAAGTAAGTAAGTAAGTAAATAAATGGATGGATGGATGGATGAATAGATGGATGGAGGGATGGAGGGAGTGATGAATGAATGAATGAATGAATAAATAAATAAATGGAGGGATGGAGGGATGAATGAATGAATGAATAAATAAATAAATGAATAAATAAATGGATGGATGAACAGATGGAGGGATGAATGAATGAATGAATAAATAAATAAATGGATGGAGGGATGAATGAACGAACAAATAAATAAATAGATGGATGGATGGATGGATGAATAAATAAATAAATAAATAAATAAATAAAACAATGCAATACAATACAATACAATACAATACAATACAATACAATACAATCAGTATAAATTTAATATTATATTTCAGGCTACACTGTTATCTTCCCTTTAGCATAGGGGCAAAAGTGGGAAATTTAAAAAGAAGATTATTTTCTACTACCCTTCGAAAAAGTCCCTTCCTCATTTCCATTATAACACAAATAATCTCTCCCCCCCCCCCCCCTGCTCCTTGTGATAGTCAAGGATATGAAAAAGGCAGGGCTGGCTGCAAAGGATGGGTTGCTGTGTTTGAGTTTTTCCATGTGGCAGATATTTGTATATATTTCGGAAGGAACGTAAACTGTTTAGATAAACAGATGGCAACAAATGGCATTTAAAAAAAAACATATACCCGTAACGTCAGTTCATAACATTTTGTTCAACATACTTGTTTTAATCGACTAGCTGACAATTTTGCTTTCGGGCCCATATGGTGGCAAATGGCAAATGGACACTTTTAACAAAGCAGCTCCAATCTGGTACTTTTATTACAGAGACTTGGGGAAGGAGCTGGACGCTGGAGAAGCAAAAATCAGGGGACGAAAGTGGTGGCGTGGGAGGGTTTGAGTGTGCGTGCACAGATTTACATACATGTGCATTTGTGTGCAGGCATGGTAGCCGGGGGGATAGGAATGGAAAAGTAGGTAGGAGCTCAGTGACATTTTAAAACACAGACAGACAGACAGACAGACAGACAGACAGACAGACAGACAGACAGACAATGATAGAAATAGATAGATATAGATAGATGGATGGTTGGATGGATGGAGGAATAGATAGATAGATAGATAGATAGATAGATAGATAGATAGATAGATAGATAGATGATAGATAGATAGATAGGTAGATAGACAGACAGACAGACAGACACACAGACAGACAGACAGACAATGATAGAAATAGATAGATATAGATAGATGGATGGTTGGATGGATGGAGGAATAGATAGATAGATAGATAGATAGATAGATAGATAGATAGATAGATAGATAGATAGATAGATAGATAGATAGATAGATATGGCATCGGACCAGATTATCTCAGGGACCGCCTTCTGCCGCACGAATCCCAGCGACCGATTAGGTCCCACAGAGTGGGCCTTCTCCGGGTCCCGTCAACTAAACAATGTCGGTTGGCGGGCCCCAGTGGAAGAGCCTTCTCTGTGGCAGCCCCGACTCTCTGGAACCAGCTCCCCCCAGAGATTAGAACTGCCCCTACCCTCCTTGCCTTTCGTAAACTCCTCAAAACCCACCTTTGTTGTCAGGCATAGGGGAACTGAGATATCTCCCCTGGGCCTATACAATTTATGTATGGTATGTTTGTATGTATGTCTGCTTAATAATGGGGTTTTTAAAAAAATATTTTAAATTGTAAATTATTAGGTTTGTCATGAACTGTTTTTATTGTGTTGTGAGCCGCCCCGAGTCTACGGAGAGGGGCGGCATACAAATCTAATAAATAATAATGATAATGATAATGATAATGATAATGATAATGATAATGATAATGATAATGATAATGATAATGATAATGATAATGATAATGATAATGATAATGATAATAATAATAATAATAATAATAATAATAATAATAATAGATAGATAATGATGATCGACCGATCGATCGGTCTGTCTGTCTGTCTGTCTGTCAGTCTGTCTGTCTGTCTGTCTGTCTGTCTGTCTATCTCTATCATTATCTGTCTGTCTGTCTGTCTGTCTGTCTGTCTGTCTATCTATCTATCTATCTATCTATCAATCAATCAATCAATCAATCAATCAATCTACCTATCGTGTCTTTTGTTTGTGGCTTCTTTTAAGTGGGGCCCTTTCTCCATCCCATAACGGCCAGAGCTAAGTATGTGGATATAAGTGTCCAAATGTGTTAAACCATTTCAGCCCTCGCTCCCTTTGCCTGCCTTCAGTTGTTTTATGCGTTGTGCTGGTTTGTAGCCTTACGCAGTTCCGACACTGGCCTCCCCTCGGGGAAGAGGAGGCAGAATTAGAAGCACTAAGGGTAAAGTATCCCTGAAATTAAACAGCCAGTATTTGGCAACCGAGGGCTGGCCAGCTTGTGCCCAGATGGCCGAAGTATTCCGGGGAAGGCCAGCTAAAATAGATCCAGAGGAAAATCAAGGCAGCCAACTGGCTGCTCCACATGTGGAAGAGGAAGTCATACTTTGTCAAGCAGAGAAGGGGAACTGTCCGGATCAAACCTGTCAATCAGCACGTCTTAGCTCCAATATCAAATACCCTGAAGGGAAAGTCCCTATAAAGAGAACAGACACTAGAGATAACAACAAGGCCTGAGGCCTCTTTTAATGGACAGTAGATTCCACCGGTGGCATCTATTTGCATTGTAAAAGTGCACGTGTTGGAAAATGTTAGGGGTTTTTTTTTTGGAGGAAATCTAATCAATAAAATAAAACAGGATTTTTGGGGGGCGAAGGACTGCAATTTATTTATTTTATTTTATTTTTTGTTTGTTTTGTCAAGTATGTATTGGTGGTATACAAAGATACACTGGTACCTCTACCTACGTACGCCTCTACTTACGAACTTTTCTAGATAAGAACCGGGTGTTCAATTTTTTTTTGCCTCTTCTCAAGAACCATTTTCCACTTACAAACCTGAGCCTCCGAAACTGTAACCGGAAAAGGCAGGGAGAAGCCTCCGTGGGGCCTCTCTAGGAATCTCCTGGGAGGAAACAGGGCTGGAAAAGGCAGGGAGAAGCCGCCGTGGGGCCTCTCTAGGAATCTCCTGGGAGGAAACAGGGCTGGAAAAGGCAGGGAGAAGCCTCTGTGGGGCCTCTCTAGGAATCTCCTGGGAGGAAACAGGGCTGGAAAAGGCAGGGAGAAGCCGCCGTGGGGCCTCTCTAGGAATCTCCTGGGAGGAAACAGGGCTGGAAAAGGCAGGGAGAAGCCTCAGTGGGGCCTCTCTAGGAATCTCCTGGGAGAAAACAGGGCTGGAAAAGGCAGGGAGAAGCCTCCGTGGGGCCTCTCTGGAATCTCCTGGGAGAAAACAGGGCTGGAAAAGGCAGGGAGAAGCCTCCGTGGGGCCTCTCTAGGAATCTCCTGGGAGGAAACATGGCCAGAAAAGGTGGGGAGAAGCTTCCATGGGTCCTCTCTAGGAATCTCCTGGGAGGAAACAGGACCAGAAAAGGCGGGGAGATGTCTCCGTGGGGCCTCTCTTAAAATCTCCTGGGAGGAAACAGGGCTGGAAAAGGCAGGGAGAAGCCTTTGTGAGGCCTCTCTAGGAGTCTCCTTGGAGGAAACAGGGCCAGAAAAGGTGGGGAGAAACCTCCATGGGGCCTCTCTAGGAATCTCCTGGGAGGAAACAGGGCCTCCACCCTCCCTGTGGTTTCCCCAATCGCACCCATTATTTGCTTTTACATTGATTCCTATGGGAAAAATTGCTTCTTCTTACAAACTTTTCTCCTTAAGAACCTGGTCACGGAATGAATTAAGTTTGTAAGCATGCCCCTTACCGACCTCTTTGGACCCATTCAATTTCATCCATATCTTTTTTGTCGGTGAGGTCTGCAGAACTGAGCACAGTATTATTCATTGTGTTCAGTAAATAATTGTTGAAGAAAAAAAAATGTGGGTGCATTACTTTCTGGGTGACCCTCGTACAATGTGAAGGAGTTTAATGGCTAAGCATAAGTTGCAGGCGGCTGCAGATGGGATGGTTTCCCAAATCCCAACTACACTGTATGTGGAGGGCTGTGTCTACTTGCAGATTGAATGGTCTGATTTCCCGTTCTGTGCTTTTTATTTGTTTATTTATTTATTAGATTTGTATGCCGCCCCTCTCCGTAGACTCGGGGCGGCTCACAACAATAACAAGAACAATGTAAAAAACAAATCAAATAATTTAAAAAACACTAAAAACCCCATTATTAAAAGCAAACACAGACACAAACATTCCATGTATAAACTGTATAGGCCCAAGGGAGATGTCTCAGTTCCCCCATGCCTGACGGCAGAGATGGGTCTTAAGAACTTTACGAAAGGCAAGGAGGGTGGGGGCAGTTCTAATCTCCGGGGGGAGCTGGTTCCAGAGGGTCGGGGCCGCCACAGAGAAGGCTCTTCCCCTGGGTCCTGCCAAACGACATTGTTTAGTCGACAGGACCCGGAGAAGGCCAACTCTGTGGGACCTAACCGGTTGCTGGGATTCGTGCAGCAGAAGGCGGTCCCGGAGATATTCTGGCCCGATGCCATGAAGGGCTTTATAGGTCATAACCAACACCTTGAATTGTGACCGGAAACTAATCCGCAACCAATGCAGACTGCGGAGTGTTGGTGTAACATGGGCATATTTGGGAAAGCCCATGATAGCTCTCGCAACTGCATTCTGCACGATCTGAAGTTTCCGAACACTTTTTAAAGGTAGCCCCATGTAGAGAGCGTTACAGTAGTTTCCATTGGAGTCCCCTTCGCCCAAACCTTTGCCGCGGCAGAAATATAAATAGAACATTCATGCAACCGATTGACCTCTCCAGGTTCCTAAGAGGCCAGTAAGGGGCGTATGTAAGTGCACTGAAGGAACATCACAGCTCCTTTTTTGCCTCTCGGCCCAACCCAGGGCCATTTCCAAGGCATTTAATTTTATTGATAGCCGACAATTCTATCTATATGTGTTGTTTTTGTTTTTTGCTGAATTTGAAAATTAAGGAAGACTAGGATAGATCTATTTCGGCCTTATTTTGGCCTCATATATATTCTCTCCTTATCTCTTATATCATATATATTCTCTCCCTCCCATCTACTTCTCTTCTTTTTTACTTTCTATCTTTATATATATTACTTAAAGTCTATTCTCTTCCATATGTATTGTATTTTGGACAAAGAATAAATTAAAAAAAATGAATAAATAAACCATCCCTGAGTGACAGATGTATATGGTCCCTGAAATGCAGTGCCGGGGAAGTCTGCTCAACCTTTCAGTGATGGGTAAGCGTGCTGAAAAGATGGACAGGTGCTTCTCAGCATTTGTTTTACAAAGTATTGCAGCCGGCTGTTTCTCTCGTCTCTGCTTTCTGGAGCTGCTTTCAACAGACGGTTGAGGCAGGAACTTGGGTTGGGTCCAGGATCTCGTGCAGTTTTGCCTCTTCATTGCTCAGATCCGCACTGTGCGTGTAGTTGGCCCCCCTACTGTTCTGTTTTCGGCTTTCACAGCCACCCTGCCTCTCAGAACAAATGGCACAACTTGGGAAATAATCTCATTTGGAGGAAAACACACAAAGCCTCCTGTCGGAGCCCTTGTGAGGCTGCCTTTAACAAGACTTAACTTCTCCGACTCTTAACGTGAGAGTAACCACTATGTTACTGCACATCAATTTTTTTTTAATCTTGTTCTGTCGGGCTCTCTGGTAGACTCCTCCCACAAATTCACAGGTACAAATTTCAGACACACACACGTTTGAAAATTCAAAACAATGTTCTTTATAATGAAAATTCACTTAAACCAAGCCCTCTTTTGGTATAGCAAAGAGCACTCGTCTCTAAACAAACTGGTAATTTGTTTATCAGTTCTGTGATACTTAGCTTGCAGCTGTGAGGCAATTCACAGTCCTTCTTCTTTCACAAAGTGAAACACACTTTGCCCTGGTTTAGTTTCAAAGCACGGGAAAATCAGCACACAAAGGTCAAAGTCAGTAAAGCAGTCATGAAACACAACGATCAGATAATCCTCCACAATGGCCAAACCCACAGGCTGCTATTTATAGCAGCCTCACTATTGACCACAGCCCCACCCAACCACAGGTGGCCTCACTTTCTTTGATAATAATCTCTCAGTTGTTGCTGCCTATGCATCGCTCTCCGCATGCGTGGCTGTATCATTAACTCTTGTTCTGAATCCAAGGAGGAGCTAGATAATTGGTCTCCTTCTGAGCTGTCTGCCCCACTCTCCTCCTCCCTGTCACTCATGTCTTCTTGGTCAGAGGAGCCTTCATCAGCAGACTCCACCGGGGGCAAAACAGGCCTGCAGCATGTGGATTTCTCCCCCACATCCACAGTCCTTGGGGCAGGAGCTGGGCCAGAGCTAACCACAACACATCTTTCCCCATTTCTTTACATATCTCTATTCTTTGTTAGATTTACCAAAGAAAGCTAAGAGAGAACCAAAGACCCCTTATTTCAACCCTGAAGGACAAATAGGAGTAACAATAGCACTTAGACTTATATACCACTCCATCAGTGAAGGGCTGAAAAAAAATTTCCCAAAGTTTTTGCAAAAAATCTCTGGGGTGAAGAGAAGCTGTTCTGCTGGGCTCCCTGAAAATTCAAGGGTACAAATTTCAGACACACACACGTTTGAAAATTCAAAACAATGTTCTTTATCACAAAATTCAAAATAAACAAAGCACTCTTTTTGTATTGCAAAGAGCACTCGTCCCAAAACAACCGGGTAGTCTGTACAATGTCCCTTAAGCAGTTATTAGGTACTTAGCTAGCAGCTGTGAAGAAACTTCACACCCCTTCTTCTTCCAACGAAGTGAGACACACACACACACTTTGCTCTGCTTTGGTTTCAAAGGCGTGAAAAAACAACAAAGTCCAGCAACACAAGATTCCTGACGAACTCCGATCAGATATTCTTCCACAACGGCCAAACCCACATGCTGCTATTTATAGCAGCAGCCCTAATTACTGGAGCCCCACCCAAACACAGGTGGCCTCTCTTATCTCCTGTAATATGCCCTCAATTGGTCTCTTCTACACATAATTCTGCATACTTCTCTTAGGAATCTGGATAGGTCAGCCGTGGATAATCTAAGGGTAAAGTGTTGGGGATTTGGGGATGACACTATGGAGTCCGGTAATGAGTTCCACGCTTCGACAACTCGGTTACTGAAGTCGTATTTTTTTACAGTCAAGTTTGGAGCGGTTAATATTAAGCTTGAATCTGTTGTGTGCTCTGGTGTTGGTGTGGTTGAAGCTGAAGTAGTTGCCAACAGGCAGGACGTTGCAGCATATGATCTTATGGGCAATGTTTAGATCTTGTTTAAGGCGCCTTGATTCTAAGCTCAGTATTGAAAGTCTATTTTCGTAGGGTCTTCTGTTTCGAGTGGAGGAGTGAAGGGCTCTTCTGGTGAAGTATCTTTGGACTTGGCCCATGAAATTCTATTTTATTCTATGTGTCCAAACTGATTTGCTAGTATACTCTCTACTAAATCATGAAAGGAGTTTATAATGCCACAAGTAGTCATAACAACTGGTTATTTTAGGTTCCTGTGACATTATTTAACCTAATGAGTTCCACGCTTCGACAAATCAGTTACTAAAATCATATTTTTTGACAGTCAAGTTTGCAGCGGTTAATATTAAGCTTGAATCTGTTGTGTGCTCTGGTGTTGTTGTGGTTGAAGCTGAAGTAGTCGCCGACAGGCAGGACGTTGCAGCATATGATCTTGTGGGCAATACTTAGATCTTGTTTAAGGCGCCTTAATTCTAAGCTCAGGATTGAAAGTCTAGTTTCGTAGGGTCTTCTGTTTCGAGTGGAGGAGTGAAGGGCTCTTCTGGTGAAGTATCTTTGGACTTGGCCCATGAAATTCTGTTTTATTCTATATGTCCAAACTGATGTGTAGGCGTATGTGCTTGTGTATCTGTAAGTGCTCTGTACTAAACCATGAAAGGAGTTTATAATGCCATAAGTAGTCATAACAACTGATTATTTTAGGTTCCTGTGACATTACTTAACCTAATGAGTTCCACGCTTCGACAAATCAGTTACTAAAATCATATTTTTTTACAGTCAAGTTTGGAGCGGTTAATATTAAGCTTGAATCTGTTGTGTGCTCTGGTGTTGTTGTGGTTGAAGCTGAAGTAGTCGCCGACAGGCAGGACGTTGCAGCATATGATCTTGTGGGCAATACTTAGATCATGTTCTAAGCTCAGGATTGAAAGTCTATTTTCGTAGGGTCTTCTTTTTCGAGTGGAGGAGTGAAGGGCTCTTCTGGTGAAGTATCTTTGGACTTGGCCCATGAAATTCTATTTTATTCTATGTGTCCAAGCTGATGTGCTTGCGTACTCTCTACAAAATCATGAAAGGAGTTTATAATGCCACAACAAGTAGTCATAACAACTGGTTATTTTGGGTCCCTGTGACATTACTTAACCTAATGTCCCCTTCTTTCCTCGGGCGGTGGAAACCCACCGTCGAAAAGCGAAGGGAAAGAGAGAAACCCCTAAAAGGGCGAAGAAGGATTTTCATTATGAAGTTAATTAGCTCGTGAGCCAAGCTGCACCTTTTCAAGAAGAAGGAATTAGAGGGATTTAATTGCTTTATCAGCCTTCTCTTTGATTTTCAGCAATCAGGCCGATTCCATTTAATTTAACTGCCATAGATGAGAAGAAAATTGATGCCCTCACCTGCCTGGAAGGAGAAAAGGGAAAGAGACACGGGGAGTTGGGGGGCTGGAGGGGGGGGGGCAGGAAGGAAAGTCAAGAAATTGACAGATTAATGAAAACCAACAGTATTTTGCTCCCGATTGGAAGCGATGTGCCTCAAGGAACAAGGATCCGAGGGTGTATTGCGGTAGTGAGAAGCACAGCGATGCGAGACCCATCTTAATGGTAGCAGTGGGGAGAATCAGGAGGCTCCCCTGCCCCCAGGATGTGGAGAAATGTATTTTAAGGAAGGTCAGAGACCAGTTAATGAATATGTACAAGGGTGTTGGTGGGGAGGCTCTATTGCTTGCGTGTCGACTATAAGATGCCATTTAAATGTTTGGCTGTATTGGTGCCCTACCAATTCTTAGGACAATGCTAAAACTCAGCCCGGTGATATTAAACTTCGTTTATTTTATTTATTTGTTTTGTCGAAAATGTATTGGTGGTATGCAAAGATGGGCGTCCTCCTCGACCCACAGCTCACAGTAGAGAAACATCTTTCAGCTGTGGCGAGGGGGGCGTTCGCCCAGGTTCGCCTTGTGCACCAGTCGCGGCCCTACTTGGACCGGGACTCACTGCTCACAGTCACTCATGCCCTCATCACCTCGAAACTCGACTATTGTAACGCTCTCTACATGGGGCTACCTTTGAAAAATGTTCGGAAACTTCAGATCGTGTAGAATTCAGCTCCGAGAGCAATCATGCGCTTTCCCAAATATGCCCATGTTACACCAACACTCCGCAGTCTGCATTGGTTGCCGATCAGTTTCCGGTCACAATTCAAAGTGTTGGTTATGACCTATAAAGCCCTTCATGGCACCGGACCAGATTATCTCAGGGACTGCCTTCTGCTGCATGAATCCCAGCGACCAGTTAGGTCCCACAGAGTGGGTCTTCTCTGGGTCCCGTCAACTAAAGAATGTCGCTTGGTGAGACCCAGGGGAAGAGCCTTCTCTGTGGCAGCCCGTCCCTCTGGAACCAACTCCCCCCAAAGATTAGAATTGCCCCCACCCTCCTTGCCTTTCGTAAGCTGCTTAAAACCCACCTCTGCCGTCAGGCATGGGGGAATTGAGACCCTCTTCCCCCTAGGCCTTTACAATTCTATGCATGGTATGTATGTATGTATGTATGTGGTTTTTTTTAATATTAATGGGTTTTTAATTGTTTCTAACATCAGACTACTATTGTACACTGCTTTATTGTTGCTGTTAGCCGCCCCGAGTCTCCGGAGAGGGGCGGCATACAAATCCAATAAAATAAATAAATAAACAAACAAACAAACAAACAAATAACAATATATCCTTGGCCACTTGAACATATCTGGACTTCAACTCCCAGAATTCCCCAGCCAGTGAATTCTGGGAGTTGAAGTCCAAATATCTTCAAGTTGTCAAGGTTGGGAAACACTGATCTATATACATGACACTAGTAAGAGAGAAACATTAGGACAGGGGACGGAAGGCACCCTGGTGCATTTATGCACGCCCCTTACTGACCTCTTAGGAATCGGGAGAGGTCAACAGTGGAGAGTCTAAGGGTAATATTTTGGGGGTTAGGTGATGAGACTACAGAGTCAGGTAGAGTCAATTCAATTCAATTTATTAGATTTGTATGCCGCCCGTCTCCGAAGACTCGGGGAGGCTCACAACAATAATAAAAACAATATTTCAGCGAAAACAAATCTAATACTCCATGCATGTGTACAGTTTATGGAGAAGTTGCAGTCGACAGAAGTACGGTTAGTCGCTGGGCACAGAGGGTGAGGCCAATAGAGATGATTTGCACAGTGTAGAAATGGCTTTGTGACCAGGACAAGGAGTGGTACCGATAGGGCCTACATGCCCTTGGGTCTCGCTGGAGGAAGGCCATAGAACGGGACGGAGATTGCATGGAAAAATAGGGAGTGTAGAAGAAACATCCTTCTTTCTTGTGTGTAAGTTTCATTGTGTTCAATAAATAATTGTTGAAGGAAAAAAATGTGGTGCATTACTTTCTGGGCAACCCTCGTATAACACAAAGATAAGTGGTTGTGTAGCAATTCTAATAATTCATAATTAAAAAAAAGGAATATGATCAAAAATAATATGACTAAGACATAGAAAACAAATGGTACATTATATCAAAGTATATATTAATAAGCTGATACAAGCAGGCTGTAATAAATAAGGTCAACTTGATGGTTGACTTTTGTGTAAATCATCAAGTGTTTAAGATTCGATATCTATTTGCAAATATGAAAGTTTCTATATGTTTATGTGTTTGTATATTTTGTAAGATGTGTTATGTTCGTGTTTTTCTTCTGTAGGGTGTTTGTTTTTAATGTAATTATTTAATAAAGATTTTTTTTTAAAAAAAAGCAAGGAAAATTTCGGCACCAGGTTAAAAGGGCTGGAAGAGATACGTGCTACATAAAAACATAAGCATGAAACCAGAACTGTTTCCAATAGGAATCACAAATGAGAAATATGACTAAGGACAGATATACCTAATGCTTAGGGCGTGGAGAATGGCAATAGGGCAAGACTTAGCTATATAAATAAATAAGGACAAGGGATATGTACAGTAATGGGCAGCCAAAATTTTTAATAGAAACATAGAAACATAGAAACATAGAAGTCTGACAGCAGAAAAAGACCCCATGGTCCATCTAGTCTGCCCTTATACTATTTTCTGTATTTTATCTTACAATGGATCTAGGTTTATCCCAGGCATGTTTAAATTCGGTTACTGTGGATTTATCTACCACGTCTGCTGGAAGTTTGTTCCAAGGATCTACTACTCTTTCAGTAAAATAATATTTTCTCATGTTGCTTTTGATCTTTCCCCCAACTAACTTCAGATCGTGTCCCCTTGTTCTTGTGTTCACATTCCTATTAAAAATACTTCCCTCCTGGACCTTATTTAACCCTTTAACATATTTAAATGTTTCGATCATGTCCCCCCTTTTCCTTCTGTCCTCCAGACTATACAGATTGAGTTCATTAAGTCTTTCCTGATACGTTTTATGCTTAAGACCTTCCATCATTCTTGTAGCCCGACTTTGGACCCGTTCAATTTTGTCAATATCTTTTTGTAGGTGAGGTCTCCAGAACTGAACACAGTATTCCAAATGTGGTCTCACCAACATTCTATATAGCGGGATCATAATCTCCCTCTTCCTGCTTGTTATACCTCTAGCTATGCAGCCAAGCATCCTACTTGCTTTCCCTACCGCCTGACTGCACTGTTCACCCATTTTGAGACTGTCAGAAATCACTACCCCTAAATCCTTTTCTTTTGAAGTATTTGCTAACACAGAACTGCCAATGCAATCCTCAGATTGAGGATTCCTTTTCCCCAAGTGCATTATTTTACATTTGGAAACATTAAACTGCAGTTTCCATTGCTTTGACCATTTATCTAGTAAAGCTAAATCATTTGCCATATTACAGACGCCTCCAGGAATATCAACCCTATTGCACACTTTAGAGTCATCGGCAAATAGGCAAACCTTCCCTACCAAACCTTCCCCTATGTCACTCACAAACATATTAAAAAGAATAGGACCCAGAACAGACCCTTGTGGCACACCGCTTGTAACCTGACTCTGCTCAGAATACTCGCCATTAACAATAACTCTCTGATGTCTATGCTTCAGCCAGCTGCAAATCCATTGAACTATCCAGGGATTAAGTCCAATCTTCACTAATTTATCTATCAGCTCTTTATGTGGAACCGTATCAAAAGCTTTGCTGAAGTCCAGGTAGGCAATATCCACGGCACCACCTTCATCCAACACCTTTGTGACATAGTCAAAGAAATCAATGAGATTAGTCTGACATGATTTGCCTTCAGTAAAGCCATGCTGATTTGGGTCCAATAAGTTATTGTTTTTTAGGTGCTGATTTATCCTCTTTTTGAGTAGAGTCTCCATCATTTTAACGACAACTGATGTCAAGCTAACTGGCCTGTAGTTACCAGCTTCTTCTCTACTGCCCTTCTTGTGGATAGGCACAACACTTGCCATTCTCCAATCCTCAGGAACATCTCCTGTTAACAAGGATTGGTTAAACAAATCAGTCAGGGGGGTAGCAATGACAGATCTGAGTTCTTTAAGAACTCTGGGGTGGATGCCATCTGGACCCATT
>NC_091954.1:2575311-2700311 GCF_031021105.1 Erythrolamprus reginae | reverse complement strand
TCAGTGGATTAAGTCACATTTGAATACCCACAGAAAGGACAAATGATAGACAGCATTTTTTGTTGAGGAGCACAATAACGTTTTAATGTTTCGTAATGAACCCACAAGGTTCAGTATGATAACAGATTAGGCAAGTAGCTCAATTTTTTTTAATTGCTATAAAAGTTAGCAGTTCCAGATAATAGTTACAATGATTAAAGCTGTTAGTATGTCTCAGTACGAAACCTTCAACACGCATTAAGCAGAGTTGTTGTGGTGTAGGAAATGTGGATTAGCCAGACCATAACTCAGACTTAGTATCAATGTATATACAACAATATTATTATTTACAAATATACAGAATCAGCAATATAGTATTCTAATAGTTTACAAACCACGCACACAGCAAGAATACAGCTCACAGCAAAAGGTATCTCTAGCGAAGTGACTCCCCCCAAAGGGAACGGTGTGGGCGCCCACTTACTATGTTCTCCCATTTGGTATGTTTAAAACCAGCACCATAAACTTGCTTCTTCATACTATTTGATAAGGAGGTCTCTACATTTCGATGTGCAGTTGCCATATCTTTTTCTGGGATTATTATTATTATTATTATTATTATTATTATTATTATTATTATTATTTTATTATTATTATTATTTATTGGATTTGTATGCTGCCCCTCTCCGCAGACTCGGGGCGGCTAACAACAATGATAAAAAACAACATGTAACAATCCAATTTAATAAAACAACTAAAAACCCTTATTATAAAAACCAAACATACACACAAACATACCATGCATAACTTGTAATGGCCTAGGGGGAAGGAATATCTTAACTCCCCCATGCCTGGCGACAAAGGTGGGTCTTGAGTAATTTGCGAAAGACAAGGAGGGTGGGGGCCGTTCTAATCTCTGGGGGGAGTTGATTCCAGAGGGCCGGGGCCGCCACAGAGAAGGCTCTTCCCCTGGGGCCCGCCAAATGACATTGTTTGGTCGACAGGATCCGGAGAAGGCCAACTCTATGGGACCTTATCGGCCGCTGGGATTCGTGCGGTAGAAGGCAATTCCGGATGTATTCTGGCCCAATGCCATGTAGGGCTTTACAGGTCATTACCAACACTTTGAATTGTGACCGGAAACCGATCGGCAGCCAGTGCAGGCCACAGAGTGTTGCAGAAACGTGGGCGAATCTAGGAAGCCCCACGATGGCTCTCGCGGCCGCATTCTGCACGACCTGAAGTTTCCGAACACTTTTCAAAGGTAGCCCCATGTAGAGAGCGTTGCAGTAATCGAACCTCGAGGTGATGAGGGCATGAGTGACTGTGAGCAGTGACTCCCTGTCCAAATAGGGCCGCAACTGGTGCACCCGGCGAATCTGGACAAACGCCCTCCTTGCCACAGCCGAAAGATGATGTTCCAATGTCAGCTGTGGATCGAGGAGGACGCCCAAGTTGCAGACACTGTCTGAGGGGGTCAATAGTTCTCCCCCCAAGGTCATGGACGGACAGATGGAATTGTCCTTCTTGGGAAGCAAGACCCACAGCCACTCCGTCTTGTCTGGGTTGAGTTTGAGTTTGTGTTTGTTGACACCCATCCAGGCCCCAACAGCCTCCAGGCACCGGCACATCACCGGGATATTTATTCATGTGTTTCGCTTCTGCTTTGGATGTTTTAAATAACGTCGTAATCCATCTAGAAAACTCAGACCACGATTAGAAAGAATTGCGAAACCAAGAGTTCTAAACGTTTAACCCCAAGACTTATTTGATTAAACAGAAGTCGTCTTTCTTTGTTCTCGACACCATTCGCATCCTATAGAAATATTTCATCTACCTTTAAGGCCAGATTTTAAAATTGATCTTACAGCTGACTCTGAGGATTCACAAGACTGATGGCAGCTCTTCACCGAGATCTGAGGAACACAATGACATATGGAGGGTACCAGGTGAACGGCGTAAGTCCCAACTTGATGGAATAATTCAACAATATCAATCAATATATTTAGGCAACGAGCTAGAATTTAGAGACATTATGAGATGGAGAAAGTAACTCTTCTTCACTTCTCCCCTGTTGAAGGGGTTAATTGGGAATTATTTTCCCACCGGAGGTCCAATTATAAGTCTGCCCGTTGCCACCCTCTACTGAGCTCAGGGAATCAAAGGCTGGTTACCATGAATATTGAGCTGCTATAACCTCTGTCCCCTTTTATTAAAGTAGTATCGCCATGAATTTTTCAGTTAATCACACCTTGGCTTGCAGAGGTCAAGGAACTGCAGCAGAAAAGAATAAAGTAAAATGACATTATGCAAATAGATTTGGATTGAATCAGGGTTTGCCCCAATAAAAGGTAGAGGAAGCGCGTCGAAACCGCTCTGGATTAAAGTGGGCTTGTTTTCTTTAGGTTAGGAAGAGGTAAACTTAGGGTCCCAAGATGAAGCCGAAAAGAGGAACACTGCCAGCAACTTAGATTTGCAGTACCCCCTCAGAGAGGGTCCGCAACTTGGGCGTCCTCCTCGATCCACAGCTCACATTAGAAAAACACCTTTCAGCTGTGGCGAGGGGGGCGTTTGCCCAGGTTCGCCTGGTGCACCAGTTGCGACCCTATTTGGACCGGGAGTCACTGCTCACAGTCGCTCATGCCCTCATCACCTCGAGGCTCGACTACTGTAACGCTCTCTACATGGGGCTACCTTTGAAAAGTGTTCGGAAACTTCAGATCATGCAGAATGCAGCTGCGAGAGCAATCATGGGCTTCCCCAGGTATGCCCATGTTACACCAACACTCCAAAGCCTGCATTGGTTGCCGATCAGTTTCCGGTCACAATTCAAAGTGTTGGTTATCACCTATAAAGCCCTTCATGGCACCGGACCAGATTACCTCCAGGACTGCCTTCTGCTGCACGAATCCCAGCGACCAGTTAGGTCCCACAGAGTGGGTCTTCTCCGGGTCCCATCAACTAAACAATGCCGCTTGGCGGGACCCAGGGGAAGAGCCTTCTCTGTGGCGGCCCGTCCCTCTGGAACCAACTCCCCCCAAAGATTAGAATTGCCCCCACCCTCCTTGCCTTTCGTAAGCTTCTTAAAACCCACCTCTACTGCCAGGCATGGGGGAACTGAGATACTCTTTCCCCCTAGGCCTTTAAAATTTTATGCATGGTATGTCTGTATGTATGTTTGGTTTTTATATAATGGGTTTTAACTGTTTTTAGTATTGGATTATACTGTTTTGTTACTGTTGTTAGCCGCCCCGAGTTTGCGGAGAGGGGCGGCATACAAATCCAATAAATAAACAAATAAATAAATAAATCCCTGTTTTTCTCCCTTGGGAAAATAATGATAGACCCAACTTGGTTGAGGATGAAAGTTAGGAAATGTAATCAGCTGCAGGGTTCTGCTTGAAGGGTGGCAAAGAAAGACGTTTTGGCACCAGCTTGTTGTACTGACCTTACTATAGCGATGCAGAGGTTTGCTTGCTCATCAACTGTAGAGTTTATATGTGAATGGAGAGAGAGTGCAAGAAAGAGAGGGTTTATCACCCTTTTAAAATTACAGTCAGCTCAGAATGAAGTCTTTTTCCACATAGTGGAAATAATAATAATAATAATAATAATAATAATAATAATAATAATAATAATAATAATAATAATAAAATAATAATAATTTATTAGATTTGTATGCCGCCCCTCTCTGAAGACTCAAAAAAGAATACCCTACGCAACAAATCCTAAATTTAGACAGCTTAGAACTACGTTGCCTTAAACATGCCCTAAACATAGCCCATAAAACCATCTGCTACAACGTCCTTCCTGTCAACGACTACTTCAGCTTCAGTCACAACAACACACAACAGATACTAACTTAAAGAAAACCACTCTAAACTCAACTGCAGGAAATACAACTTTAGTAACCAAGTAGTTGATGCATGGAACTCACTACCTGATTCTGTAGGATTATCACCTAACCCCCCAAACTTTACCCTGAGGCTCCCCACTGTTGACCTCTACCAATTCCTAAGAGGTGAGTAAGTGGGTTGCATAAATGTACCAGCGTGTCTTTCGTCCCCTGTCCTAATGTTTCTCTTTTACTAGTATCATGTATATAAATATTATATCTCTGTATATCACCAATATGTACTTGAGAAAAAATAAATAAAAACTCCATTCCCACCCCAATCGGGGCCAGCTAAAGGTGGTATTTGCCGGTTCTCTGATCTACTCAAAATTTCCACTACTGGTTCTCCAGAACCTGTAAGAACTTGTTGAATTTCACTCCATGGTTACTGGTATATATGTGAATTTTATCAGAACCTCAAAGCTATTTTGACTTTTTTTTAGTATATTACGTTTTCTTTTTTTCAATGCCCCAAGTTTCTTCTAGTAGCTGGATGGCAAAGTTAGTTAGTTAGTTAGTTAGTTAGTTAGTTAGTTAGTTATTTACTTAGTTAGTTAGTTAGTTAGCTAGTGAGTGAGTTAGTGTTGTGGTTGGCTCTGGCCCAGCTCCTGCCCCAGGGAATGGGGAAGTGGATGCAGGGGAAACTTCAACATGTCACAGGCCTGTGTTATTGCCCACAGAATCAGATCAGAGTTTAGTTTCCTCAGACGAAGAAGAAGGTGGGAGTGAGTCAGCAGAGGAGGACTTGGCACACAGCCAAGGCAGTCAATCTCCCTTATCTTCTATAGCTTCAGATGATGACATTTTGGACCCACGCAAGCACAGAATTATGCATAGAAGAGACCAAGAAAGAACATATTACAGGAAATAAGGGAGGCCACCTGTGTTTGGGTGGGGCTCCAGTAATTAGGGCTGCTGCTATAAATAGCAGCATGTGGGTTTGGCCGTTGTGGAAGAGTATCTGTTGCAGTTTCGTCAGGAATCTTGTGTGCTGGACTTTGTTGCTTTTTCATGCCTTTGAAACCAAAGCAGAGCAGTGTGTGTGTGTGTGTCTCCCTTCGTTGGAAGAAGAAGGGGCGTGAAGTTTATCCACAGCTGCGGGCTAAGTACTTAATGACTGCTTAAGGGAACTTGTACAGACTACCTGGTTGTTTTGGGAAGAGTGCTCTTTGCAATACAAAAAGAGTGCTTAGTTTATTTTGACTTTTGGGATAAAGAACATTGTTTTGAATTTTCAAACGTGTGTTTGTGTGAAATTTGTATTCTTGAATTTTCGGGAGGCTCCTATCAGAGAGCCGGACAGAACAGTTAGTTAGTTAGTTAGTTAGTTAGTTAGTTAGTTAGTTAGTTAGTTAGTTAGTTAGTTAGTTAAGGGGTTTCTATTTCATTCTGACTGAAATGCCAGCCATGTTGTTTCAAAACCGGTCCAGACAGTTCAAGAATTTCTTGAATTTAAGGGTTTTTTTTAAATGTGCAAACTACTTTAATGAATTGCTGAATATTTATTCGTTTATTTATTTATCAGTTAAATTTCTAAGCTGCCCAACTCCTTGCGGCTACCAAGTGCTTGAAAAAAATGACTGTGAATTTAGCATGGGGTGAGGAATGTACAACTTTATAGAGATTCACACCAGAATATTAATTCTGTGTAATTTCCGCCTCTTCTTTCTTCTCAGCCTTCTCTCTCTCTCTTTTTTTTGTCTGAGTTTGCTGCTTCTTGATTAAAATGTTGACTTTAACTTGGAATTAACCTGATGAATGTAATTGAAAGTAAAATGCCTCTGATCAGCACTTTGTGTGATGAGTACAGATGGATTAAGAAAGAAAGCTTTCAGATTGAATATACTTCGCTTGCTCAGTTGCTAATGGCTCCGTTTACTAGTACCTGTCTCGTTACCTGTCACTGTTTAGGGTGGTTAATGATGATACACAGACTATACTTTCAAGAGATAAAAATAAATAAATACATACATACATAGAAACATAGAAGACTGACGGCAGAAAAAGACCTCCTGGTCCATCTAGTCTGCTCTTATACTATTTCCTGTATTTTATCTTAGGATGGATCTATGTTTATCCCAGGCAGGTTTAAATTCAGTTACTGTGGATTTATCTACCACGTCTGCTGGAAGTTTGTTCAAAGGATCTACTACTCTTTCAGTGAAATAATATTTTCTCACGTTGCTTTTGATCTTTCCCCCAACTAACTTCAGATTGCAAATAATTTTTCTTCTTTTAGACCAGTGTTTCTCAAATGGTGGGGCGCCTTCCCCCCCCCCGAGGGGAATGCGGAGCGATGCTGGGGGGAGGCATGTGACCCTAGGGAATGTGCTTTTTTTGCTGCAGGATGTAGGGCTATTTTGCACTGAACAATAGCACACAGCACAGAACAGGAGATATGAAGTGCAGATAACAAACCTTTAAGAGGCACCATGGGAAAATATTTAAGAGGGATGAAAAGAAAGGGGGAGAGAGACGGAGATCATGAGACAAATGTAAGTCTCCCGAAAGCTAAGACGAGGAAATAGGACAAAATGCATGTAGCGCTTGGCTTCACTGGGACTATGGTGGGAGATGAGGAAAGACCGCTAGGTTTACTATGTCCAAAAATGTTGGCAGTGGACAGAATGAAGCCAAATAAATTAAGGCATCACACTGATAAGCCGCTTGAGTTTTTTCAGTGAAAATGTGCCAAATATTGCAAACAATCCTCCCGGCGGAGAGTTGGGCGGGACATGAAATGTTTACTTTTTCCTGGGGGGAGGGGTTGTAACAGAAAATAATTGAGAAGCACTGTTTTAGACATAAAGCTTAAGGAGCAGAAATAGGTTGGAGAGGACATAACCTGAGGTCTCTGGGATGTCACATAAACAAGCATCTCTAATTTTAAAATTGTTGTGAGTGCTCCTTGTCCACCTCAGGTCATGTCAGATTCTGAGGAGGATGAGCCAAGCCCCTCTGGATACCCTGGGCCAGGGGAGTCACCAGCTGAGTCAGAGAGTGAGAGTGAGGGAGAAAGCGACCTGAGTGAATCTGAGGAATCACCAGAGGGCGCTGATATGACATTGGGGGGAGTGGTCCCAGTCAGAGGATGAGGAAGACATTAGAGTGGATAGTCCCTGGATAGATCCTTGGTATAGGAGATTGCTGAGAAGGCAAGAGGAATTTCATAGTAAAAGCTATTAGCTTACAGCCTTACCTCTTTGGGGTGTGATGTCATTTCCAGGCAGTACAAAAGTAAAGGATTTGGGGTAATTTTATTTATTTATTTATTGGATTTTTATGCCGTCCCTCTCTGAAGAATTGGGATGGCTTACAACATATAATAATAATAATAATAATAATAATAATAATAATAATAATAATTATTATTATTATTATTATTATTATTATTATTTATTAGATTTGTATGCCACCCCTCTCCGAAGACTCTAAATAAAATACAATGGCTAAATCCAATTAATTAAATAAATAACATAAAATCCCCAATACTTTAAAAATCAATCAATCAATCAATCAAAAATCAATCGTACACATTCAAACCTCAACCATGCATGACATTCATTGGCCAGGGGACCAAGATCTAATTGCCCCAAGCCTGGCGACATAAATGAGTCTTAAAACTCTTGTGGAAGATGAGGAGGGTGCATGCAAGATTTGGGTGATTTTTACCTATTTTTTTGCTTCTGCACAGGCACAGGAGCAAAAAAAAGGCGAAAACCAACTGTATCTCACTGGTTGCACATGTCCACGGCTCCAGACCTACCGGAGTCATGCACCTGGATGCATGAGATCTATTCACCTGGGTGCACTGGTTGCTGCCCACCACTGCTTCAACTGCCCTGGGCAGCTTCCAATTCAAAGCAATGTCCTTCGAGCTACAGGGAGCTCCTGCAGTCTTCATACAGCTGATAAATGAGACACTGCACGATCACCTGTGCAAGAGAGTCCTAGTATACCTGAATGACATTCTCATCTTGACTGAGACTTTAGAGGAGCACATCAAACTGGTCACCAAGTCTTGAAAAAGCTCCCCATAACTAAGCTATACACAAATCTGTCAAAGTGCAAGTTTCACAAGACCAGCCTAGACTACTTGGGTAGTCTGAGTGTTAAAGGAAGAGTGTGAAGATGATTCAGCCAAAGTGAAAGCAAACCTAGACTGGCAGCCCCCAATGCACTAGAAGGCATCTGCAGAGCTTCATGGGCTTTGCCAATTAATCACTCAAAAGTGATTAAAAAGATTAGGCTTGAATCCACGAAAGGCTTAGCACCCATTACTTCCAGCTGATCACAAGTGGGTGCAAAAATCAATTGTTGAGAAGACATATGGACAATCTCCAGATCTGTCTTTGTTCCAGAGAGAGTTTTGGCAGTATGCACCTCACATCCAGCTGCTTTTTTTTTTTTTTTGACTGTAATGTGCCTGCAATCTGTGTGAAGAAAAAATGCAAACGTTTGTTTCCCTTGCCTCACCAAAAGTTTCCCTAATGTTTGGGATTTTATTAGTACTTTGTTAGAAATTCTGTATATAGCTCTACAGAACAAATGAAAAGCACAGTCTATGTGGGCCTTTCTGCTTAACTGCAAGAGGAAACAGGAAACTACTCAGAACAAAAAACAAAAAGAGTATATCCATAGATCAGTGTTTCTCAACCTTGGCCACTTGAAGATATTTGGACTTCAACTCCCAGAATTCCCCAGCCAGCGAACGCTGGCTGGGGAATTCTGGGAATTGAAGTCCAAATAGCTTCAAGTATTTATTGAATATGTACATTAAAAAGTCAACATAAAATACATAATATAACAGTGATATAAATTAAAGAGAAAATAAAATAAAAGTTAGGATAAAGAATAAAGAAAATAAAGTGAGAAGTTAAAAGAAGAGGGAAGATTAGAGGGAAAAGGAGAGAAATGTCATGTCAACATTTCTAATCTATAATTTCAGTTTGTATGTGTTGTGGTTAGCTCTGGCCCAGCTCCTGCCCCAAGGAATGTGCAGGTGGATGTGGGGGAAACATCCACATGCCGCAGGCCTGTTTTGCTTCCAGTAGAATCTGCCGACGAAGCCTCCTCTGACCAAGGAAGCGTGAGTGACAGGAAAGAGGGGAGTTTGGCAGACAGCCCGGGAGGAGATCAATCATCTGTATCATCCCTGGATTCTGAACAAGAATTAATGACACATCCACGCATGCGTAGAGTGATGCATAGGAGACAACAACTGAAGGATTATTACAAGAGAAAATGAGGCCACCTGTGGTTGAGTGGGGCTGCTGTAATTAGTGCTACAGATAAAAGTGCAGCCTGGTGTTTTAGCCTCATGGCAGTTTATCTGATTCATTGTTTCGTCAAGATTGTGGTTTTTGCTCTTCAGGATTGTGTGTGTGGACTCTCTGGACTTTAGAATTGGACTCAATTTCCAGTTATTGGGTGAGCAATTGGACTGCATTTAACCTGTGCCTTGTGTGTACCAGAAAATCCCTTTGACATTTAAAAAGGGAGCTGTTTCTGTTTTTCTGTTTATAAAAACTTTTGGGTTTTCCTTTTATCGTGTGCTGTGTGTCTTCCTGGACTAATTACCCTGTAATTACGGGCGGTTGAGACACGCCGGCAGAACAGTATGGTAGCTGTAAATTACCCCTCGGTTTTAGTTATTTATACTAGTGTTGTTGATCAGGTTTAGTGTGTACGTATAATCTTTAAATATTAATTAAAATTTGCCTAAATAAACAGCATTTTGGGGTTTGATTTATAGAATTTGATGGATGCCTTCAGTACGTCTCGATCAATGACTTATGTAATTCAAGATATGAATTGTTTTTGTTTCCTGTCTTATGCTGGTAATAAGTGAAGTTGTTATTTAGTTTTCTTCTTTTTTTAAATTATATTTAAGCATTTTTTTTGAGTTTACCAATGGTACCATTTTGTTTCATAACTTTTGGTAAATCGCTAAGAAATAATGCTGCAACATGAAGATATTTTTATTTCTTCTCCAATACTGCTCTGGGGTTCAACCATTTCCAAGGTGGGCCTCATGTAATCCTCATATCATCAGCGTGGTTTGGTATAGCTTCGTAATCAAATCAAATACAGTGATACCTCGTCTTACAAATGCCTCGTCATACAAACTTTTCGAGATACAAACCTGGGGTTTAAGAATTTTTGCCTCTTCTTACAAACTATTTTCACCTTACAAACCCACCGCTACTGCTGGGATGCCCCACCTCCGGACTTCCGTTGTCAGTGAAGCACCTGTTTTTGCGCTGCTGGGATTCCCCTGAGGCTCCCCTTCATAGGAAACCCCACCTCCGGACTTCTGTGTTTTTGCGATGCTGCAGGGGAATCCCAGCAGCACAAAAACGAGTGCTTCGCTGGCAACAGAAGTCCGGAGGTGGAGTTTCCCAGCGATGGGAGCCTCAGTGAAATCGCAGCATCGCAAAAACACAGAGGTCCGGAAGTGGGATTTGAGGACTTTGGTGTTTTTGCGATGCTGCGATTTCATCGATGTTCCCTTCACTGGGAAACCCCATCTCCGGACTTCCATTGCCAGTGAAGCGCTCGTTTTTGCGATGCTGGGATTCCCCTGCAGCATTGCAAAAACACAGAAGTCCAGAGGTGGGGTTTCCCATGGAGGGGAGCCTCAGGGGAATCCCAGCAGCGCAAAAATGGGCGCTTCGGCTGGCAAAAGGGGTGAATTTTGGGCTTGCACGCATTAATCGCTTTTCCATTGATTCCTATGGGAAACATTGTTTCGTCTTACAAACTTTTCACCTTAAGAACCTCGTCCCGGAACCAATTAAGTTTGTAAGACAAGGTATCACTGTATACAGTTTATTGCCGAATAGATCGTGCTCGGTGCTTTCTGATCTTTTTCTGCCCACTCATATGAAGGGTGTTCTGGCCTAACGTCATTTATACATCTCCACGTATCTCCTCTTATTAGCAGAATCTTCATCCTGAGGTTCTAAAACGGGTATTTCCAGCTTGTCAGATTTGCAAATGAATGATTTGTTGCAGCTGTGTTCCTTTTATTCCGTTGCAGTCTCCTGTCACTGTTTCTTGCGCTTATTTGCTGTAGCTGGCTATGACTGGGTCCACAACTGATAGAAATTCTGTACATATAGCCCTACAGAACAAAAAGTGCACAGTCCACATAGGCCTTTCTGCTTAACTGTAACAGGAAACAGGAAACTGTATTCAGAAGATTGTATATACCATAGACGCAAACTTATAAACACTGCCATCTACTGGCTGGCTGTAGTTATTGCACAAAAGACATGAAAACTTTGCAGAACCCACCCTCTCCTAGAAGAATGAAATATTCTAGTAAATATTTAAAAGGCAGAATATTATATTTCCCTGACTGAGGAAAGGAGAAATTTAAAAAAACACACAGACAAAGCAGTTCCTTATAGCTCTCTGCCCCCAGGAGATATTTGGTGCACACGAAGACTGGGGCAGCCTATCTACAAGGCAAAATTCACCCAGCTCCAAGGTGATGGGATTATGATATGACCACTCAGGAAAATGTAGGTGCAGGGTTCACATTTTTTTTGGAGCAGGCTGGCACCCACTGCTAAACCACTAGCATTGACTTATATTGCAAACTATTCCTTTGGGTTTGATTGTTTAAAAGATGGCTCACCCGGAAAAAGCCATTTGGGCTTGTGAAAAGCTGCTCGGAGCTATTCATTCATTCATTCATTCATTCATTCATTCATTCATTTAATTTCTATGCAGTCCTCCTCCTGAGACCCAGGGCAGCTTACAACATAATTAGAAACCTACATAAAATAACATTCTAAGAGACCCACAGATTATCTCAAACCGCCTTCTGCTGCACGAATCCCAGCGACCAGTCAGGTCCCACAGATAAAAACCTAAACAAACAGAATTTTTCAATGGCCCCAAGCCTGCAGGTAGAGGTGGGTCTTCAAAGCTTTGCGGAAGGCAGGGAGAGTGGGGGCAGTATGAATCTCTGGGGGGAGCTTGTTCCAAATGGCCAGAGCCACCAGAGAGAAGGCTCTTCCTCTAGACCCCGCCCGGTGACATTGTCTGGCTGATGGGACCTGGAGAAGGCCCACACTGTGGGACCTAACTGGCTGCTGGGATGTATTAGGCAGAAGATGGTCCCATAAGTAATCTGGTCCCATGCCATTTAGGACTTTATAGATCATATTTGCGGCCCTATTTGGACAGGGAGTCATTGCTCAGAGTTGCTCATGCCCTCATCACCTCGAGGTTCGATTACTACAACGCTCTCTACATGGGGCTACCATTGAAAAGTGTTCGGAAACTTCAGATCGTGCAGAATGCAGCTGCGAGAGCAGTCGTGGGGCTTCCAAGATTCGCCCACGTTTCTTCAACACTCCGTGGCTTGCATTGGCTGCCGATCAGTTTCTGGTCACAATTCAAAGTGTTGGTCGTGACCTTTAAAGCCCTACATGGCATGGGACCAGATTACCTCCGGAACAGCCTGCTACTGCACGAATCCCAGCGACCGATAAGGTCCCACAGAGTTGGCCTTCTCCGGGTCCTGTCGACTAAACAATGTTGTTTGGTGGGCCCCAGGGGAAGAGCCTTCTCTGTGGCGGCCCCGGCCCTCTGGAACCAACTCCCCCCGGAGATCAGAACTGCCCCCACCCTCCCTGTCTTTCGTAAACTACTCAAGACTCATTTATGCTGCCAGGCATGGGGGAGTTAAGATATTCCTTCCCCCTAGGCCATTACAAGTTATGCATGGTATGTTTGTGTGTATGTTTGGTTTTATTATAAGGGTTTTTTGTTGTTTTATTAATTGGATTTCTACATGCTGTTTTTATCATTGTTGTTAGCCGCCCCGAGTCTACGGAGAGGGGTGGCATACAAATCCAATAAATAAATAAATAACCAACACTTTGAATTTTGTTTGGAGACCAATCAGCAACCAGTGCAGTATGTGGAGTGCTGTAGAGACATGGGCATATCTTGGAAGGCCCATGATTGCTTGTGCAACTGCATTTTGCACGATCTGTAGTTTCTGAATACTCTTCAAAGGTAGCCCCATGTAGAGAGCATTGCAGAAGTCAAACCTTAAGGCGATAAGAACATGAGTCATTGTGTAGAGACTCCCTATCCAGATAGGGCCGCAACTGGCAAACCAGGTGAACCTGGGCAAACTCCCCCCTCACCACAGCTGAAATATGGTGTTCTAGAGTCAGCTGTGGATCATGGATGCCAAAGTTGCAGACCCTCTCTGAGGGGGTCAAAAGGCCCCTCCCCTGACTGATGGACAGACAGATGGGATTGTCCTTGGGAGGCAAAACCCACAGCTACTCCATCTTGTTGGGGTTGAGTCAGAGCCTGTTAACACCCATCCAAACCCTAACGCCATACCCATTGAAGCATCTGGCTCTGCTTGGGCTTCACCCCCCTCTCCACTCATCTTACGTAGTTTGATGATGGGCAGGGCCATTTGTACAATTGAGGGGATGAATTGGCGCTAAACATTGGCAAAGCCCAAGAAACTCTGTAGTTGCTTTCTGGTCCAGAAAGAGTAATGCAGAAAATATCATGGGGGATACTCATGCTGGTATAAATACCTTGGATGAAAACTACATATTCATTTAAAAACAAAGACTTAGCAGAAATTCCAGTATTTACGTATTGTCCTAATCCTAAACTTCATCACATTAAGGTCAGTAGCCATCTTGGAAATTCTTATCTTTAACTCTTCTTGCATTTCCTAACTTTACAGATGACACCTTACTGTATATTTCCTCCTGCTGAAATGTTCTCCTGCAATACACACCAAGTATCTTCTCAGATGTCTTCAGACCATTAAAATATCTAAAACATGAGTTTGGCCATGAAGCCAGATGGTAACTTTGGGTCAGTCTCTCCTGCTCAGGAATAAATTCTTGCTAAGGACAGAAGTCAACAGTGACTTGAAGACATTAACAAACCTACTCATATCTTATCCTGTATGTCTTTTGAATTATACTTACAATTTTTGGACAAGGTTTGATGACCTAGTTTGTTTTATATACAATTGTACCGTGGGTCAGATTTTTACATTTTATTTAATCCCTGATATTTATTGTTAATAACAAAGATTTGGAATATAATGTTTTATAAGCATCGTTCTATCAGACAATTTATTATCCCAAACATTTTTAGGGAATGTGCTAAAAATCAAACCCAAAAAAAAAGATTAAAGAATTAAAACAAAAGGGAAAAAAAACAAGCTACATTCCCTTTTATGTTAGAAGTGGATAAAATCAAGTATTTTCATGAGCATTTCCAGCATTCTCCAAACTTTATAGAAACTTTATGGAAACCTCAAGGTAAATTGCTTCTAATCTGCGACATAATTAATATGTGATTTTCTTCCTCCAGTTCTCAAAATTTGGAGAAAGGGATATTAGAGTGGAATTGATATATTGGACTGTTCAATAGAAAAAAATATTTTTAAAAGGAAGACTCCAGAAAAGACTTCTTGTCATTTTTTAGCTGTTTAATATCTTCGTGTAAGTTTGTGATTAGTTCAGAATCTTTCCTCTGTGTTTTGATTGGGTAAACAGGCGACAGTATTGCCTCGACTCACAGCTCAAGATTACCATGTTTTCCCCAATATAAGACCCTGTCTTACATTATTTTGAAACCTGAAAAAAGCGCTTGGCCTTATTTTTGGGGAGGTCTTACCTGATTTCCAGCTCTGTCTCCCTAACCTTAACCAGAGAAAATGGTACTTTTTGGAGGGGAGGGCTTATTTTCGGGGAAACACGGTATTTAAACATGTTACCTTTAAAGAATTTTACAGTTCACAATGGACCTTGTTGTTATAAAAATATTTTTGCTATACAGTGGTACCTCTATTTATGAACTTAATTCGTTCCGCGACCAGATTCTTAAGTAGAAAAGTTTGTAAGAAGAAAGCAATTTTTCCCATAGGAATCAATGTAAAAGCAAATAATGTGTGTGATTGGGGAAACCACAGGGAGGGTAGAGGCCCTGTTTCCTCCCCGGAGATTCCTAGAGAGGCCCCACGGAGGCTTCTCCCTGCCTTTTCCGGTGCTGTTTCCTCCCAGGAGATTCCTAGAGAGGCTCCACAGAGGCTTTTCCCTGCCTTTTCTGGTCCTGTTTCCGCTCAGGAGATTCCTAGAGAGGCCCCACGGAGGCTTCTCCCTGCCTTTTCCGGTCCTGTTTCCTCCCAGGAGATTCCTAGAGAGGCCCCACGGAGGCTTCTCCCTGCCTTTTCCGGTGCTGTTTCCTCTCAGGAGATTCCTAGAGAGGCCCCACAGAGGCTTTTCCCTGCCTTTTCTGGTCCTGTTTCCGCTCAGGAGATTCCTAGAGAGGCCCCACGGAGGCTTCTCCCTGCCTTTTCCGGTCCTGTTTCCTCCCAGGAGATTCCTAGAGAGGCCCCACGGAGGCTTCTCCCTGCCTTTTCCGGTCCTGTTTCCTCCCAGGAGATTCCTAGAGAGGCCCCACAGAGGCTTTTCCCTGCCTTTTCTGGTCCTGTTTCCACTCAGGAGATTCCTAGAGAGGCCCCACGGAGGCTTCTCCCCACCTTTTCTAGCCCTGCTTCCTCCCCTGAAATTCCTAGAGAGGCCCCATGGAGGCTTCTCTCTGCCTTTTCCGGTCCTGTTTCCTCCCAGGAGATTCCTAAAGAGGCCCCACAGAGGCTTCTCCCTGCCTTTTCTTGCTACAGTTACGGAGGCTCAGGTTTGTAAGTGGAAAATGGTTCTTGAGAAGAGGCAAAAAAATCCTGAACACCCGGTTCGTACCTAGAAAAGTTCGTAAGTAGAGGCGTTCGTAGGTAGAGGTGCCACTGTATGTTTAATTTTCTTTTTGTTACCAAGCCTTAAAAATATACCAGCTAAAACAGACATGATTAAGGAAACAATTCTTCTTCTTTCTGAACCATGACATTGGTACGAGTTTGTATGTGTATGTGGGAAGGGTTTCCCTTGGAAAAAAAAGTCAATACAGTGTTCCCTCGATTTTCGCAGGTTCAAACTTCGCGGAAAGTCTATACCACGGTTTTTCAAAAATATTAATTTAAAAATACTTTGCGGGGTTTTTCCCTATACCACGGTTTTTCTTGCCCAATGACGTCATATGTCAGCGCCAAACTTTCGTCTGCTTTTAATAAATATTTTTTAAAATAAACTTTAATAAATAAACATGGTGAGTAATAATCTAAATGGTTGCTAAGGGAATGGGAAATTGTAAATTTAGGGGTTGAAAGTGTTAAGGGAAGGCTTGGGATACTGTTCATAGCCAAAAATAGTGTATTCACTTCCGCATCTCTACTTCGCGGAAATTCAACTTTCGCGGGCGGTCTCGGAACGCATCCCCCGCGAAAATCGAGGGAACACTGTATAGCCTTTTCCTTGTTTAGATGAATTACAGAACTTTAGCAACAAATTATTTTTTTCTTAGAAGGAAACATAAAAGAAGTTGCAAGGAGAACAAATAAAGTGACAAGTTATCCAGTGAAGGAAAACAGAATATTAGTAATAGCAACAAAACTTTATCAGGATTTCTCAGCAAAAGGTATTGAAATGGGTAGCCAATATGAACAAGAAAGAACCAGGATACTTTGCAAAATTCTGTGCTTTTCTTGGAGTTGTGTATGTTTTAATTCTCAATCCAATTGTACAGCTGCAGGTGGGGGAGAGAATGTGTGTGATACCTTTTCCAAAGAAAGTCAAAGAGAAAACCCCCAATCCCTGACCTCCTGCCTGCAGATTTGGGGAGCCAAAGCAAGGAAAAAAAGCAATTAACAAAGAAAGAAACATTATAGCAGCAAAACCAGAGTAATCAGCATTTATCGACAGAGGCAAACTTGCCAAAAAAAATCTTCATCTTTTGCATAGAATTGCTTTTCTGTTCAATTTTTTCCCCTAGTGTTTCCATTCCCTGCACGATTAACATTTGTATTATCTGAACAAGATGAAGCGGCAAATATCTTTTGGGAGATGTTGGATATTTCGGGGCAAAGGGCCTTTAACAGGTTGGGTTGTCCCCACATATATTCTGAATTTGTGCTGTGCTTTATTGAACACTGGGTTTTGCCGTCAGCGAGCACAATGCGATTCAAGCAGTACACACAATGCATTCCTTATTTACAGGATGGGATGAGAGAGCCAGTTTCAAGCACTGGCATGATAAAAAGATGTCGAATGGGCTTATATACAAGAGAAATTGCCTTTCACATTACACACATCATCTTTCTACAAAGCAGTAATTCCGTTCCCCCGACAAATAATAAAAATATTAAATAATCGATAGATTTAATTTTTTTTGTGCTTCTCCAATGGAATCTACAGGGGTGGACAAAGAAATGGAAACCCCTTGCAACTCTTCTGTGGAATCCAGATTTGTGAATCTCCCTTCGAACAGTTTTCGTGGAAACTGGGTTCTGCACGTGTCTGTTGAGCTCTGCAGTGATTTTAGGAGCTGCGGTCTTGCGATCAGCTCTAACCATTCGCTTTAGAGTCCGACCGGTCTCTCTCAGACAACTTCGACTTTCGACCAGACCTGTGCTTGGCTGAGGACGTTTTCCCTTCTCTTTCCAAAGCAGTCGTGACTTTTGAGACATGACCTCTTGAAACGCCAGACATTCGGGCACTTTCTGTTACACTAGCACCTGCCATTCGAGCACCAACAATTTGGCCTCTTTGAAAGTCTGAGAAGTCTCCCATTTCTAGAAGGTTATAACCAATTTCCTTAAATTTCTGCTAAAAAAAGGTAGTTTAAAAAAAACATATAACAGAATTTAAAAAACCATTAAAATATGTCAGGTTTTGATTGATTTGAACATGTTCAAACATTATGATGCCAAAAAGTCAAGTGTTTCCATTTTTTTGTCCACCCCCTGTATATGAATAATGAAGGGTGGTTTTTTTTCTTCTGTGTATAATAATATCATCACATAAATCCCAATTTCAGCTCCTAATTGTAGCTGGAAGTCTGCTTTACAATGCAATCTTTAAATGGAATTCCAAACAAGCAGGGTCCAACATAGAAATTCTTTGGCAAATGTTATGCACACTTTCTTGAAAAGAGCTGGAAGACAGAAGACCAAGGCAGAACTTTGTGCTGTGAATAGTATGTTCCAGATTCAATTGCTTTCTCTTCTAATGATGGTGCCAGACCTAAAGTTTGCATAATGTTATTTGTGTCAATGGCCTGGTGTTAAGCCAAAGGTTATGAAAAATTAAACATGCACCTTTTTTTCTACCAACTCAGAATATGGTGGAAGGTCTTAATCATAAAACGTATCGGGAAAGACTTCATGAACTCAATCTGTAGAGTCTGGAGGACAGAAGGGAAAGGGGGGACATGATCAAAACATTTAAAGATGTTAAAGGGTTAAATAAGGTCCAGGAGGGAAGTGTTTTTAATAGGAAAGTGGACACAAGAACAAGGGGACACAATCTGAAGTTAGTTGGGGGAAAGATCAAAAGCAACATGAGAAAATATTATTTCACTGAAAGAGTAGTAGATCCTTGGAACAAACTTCCAGCAGACGTGGTTGGTAAATCCACAGTCACTAAATTTAAACATGCCTGGGATAAACATATATCCATTGTAAGATGAAATACAGGAAATAGTATAAGGGCAGACTAGATCAGTGATTTTCAACCTTTTTTGAGCCGCGGCACATTTTTTACATTTACAAAAGCATGGGGCACATTGAGGGGGGGGGGGCTAAAAAAAGTTTGGACAAAAAAATTCTCTCTCTCTCTCTCTTCCTCCTTTCACTCTATTTCTCTCTCCCTCCCTCTTTCTCTCCCTTCCTCTTTTTTTCTCTCTCTCCATCCCTCTTTCTTCCTTCCTTCTTTCCTCTTTTTTGCTCTCTTTCTCTCTCCCTCCCTACCTCCCTCTATGTTTTTCTCTCTCCCACCTTCCCTCCCTCTTTCTCTCTCTCTCTCTCTTTTTCTTTCTTTCTTTCTCTTTCTCTCTCTCGCTTTCTTTCTCTCTTGTTCTCTTTCTCTCTTTCTTTCTTTCTTTCTTTCTTTCTTTCTCTCTCATTCTTTTGCTTTCTCTCTCTCTCTCTTTTGCTTTCTTTCTCTCTCTCTTGTTTTCTTTCTCTCCCTCTTGCTCTTTCTTTCTTTCTTTCTCTCTCTTTCTTTCTTTCTCTCTCTGAGCTTCGCGGCACACCTGACCATGTCTCACGGCACACTGGTTGAAAAACACTGGACTAGATGGACCATGAGGTCTTTTTCTGCCATCAGTCTTCTATGTTTCTATGTTTCTATCAGATCAGATTATTCTAGTTACACTTTCCCTAAAGATTTTCCGGGTCAGAGGTTTTCAAAAAATGAGATTATTCTTCCATTTTGGCATAATCAGGTTGAGGAAATACATGAAGTCAGTGATATGTTGGAAACTAATTAGTTTGTTTTAGAATGGCCCAAAGAGCTATTCCAAATTGTTTGGGAATCCATATTTAATGCCATTGAATGGGCAATTTTAAATATTGCAATAACCAGATGATTAGCTGTGTACGTTAATGATAATTGGCTTTCGTTGCCCTTAATTTTAAAAGTAAATTTGGGATTAAGATAAAGGTGGTCGTTGAAATGATTTTCGATTGCAAATTTATAGCAGGCTATGGAAGGTATAAAAGAATAAGTGCATTTCCAGATGTTTTAAAATTTGGGGCTATCAATACAAATCCTTTTATTAATTTAAAAATAAAACACAGCCTAAGATGTAGATGATTTTTGTGATCCAGTAATATCAACACATTTCAATGGTAATATGGAGAGCAACAGAAAGAGTTTTTGACTCATGACAATGGTCCTGTATGAGAATTTCACGGAAAGGCTCTAATAAAACAAAATACAAAAATTTCTTATGACCCAATATTGACAATTTGTTGATTTGCAAAGCCTCCTGCTTTAAGTTTGCTTGAAAGTAGATCAAGTGCTCTCGATGAAGTCAAGATGTACCAAACGGGAGGCAGCAAGTAGGTTTAGCTCTCTATAAACACTTGCTCTTCTCTTCTCTCAAAAATGCCCAATGAGAAGACTTTGCTTCTCTTCAGAGGGTTTAACATTCGATATACACAAGATAACACATGAGAATCTTGTGCCCCCTACGATCGTTTATATAAATGATATCTCCCTTCTTCTCCAGATCGGACAATAAAATCCCTAGTTGCAGGAAAGGCAGCAGTGGGTTCTAAATCCCATCGCTACCAGTTCGGCAAACCATCGCCACTACCAGTTCGGCAAACCGTCGCCACTACCAGTTCGGCAAACCATCACTGCTACCAGTTCGGCAAACCATCACCGCTACCAGTTCGGCAAACCATCGCCGCTACCAGTTCAGCAAGCCATTGCCGCTACCAGTTCGGCAAACCATCGCCGCTACCAGTTCGGCAAGCCATTGCCGCTACCAGTTTGGCAAACCATCACCGCTACCAGTTCGGCAACCCAGGCTGAACCGAGAACAACCTACCACTGGGATAAGTAATAATAATTCTCTCTCTTTGCTCAGAAGGAAGAAGGGAAAAATCTTATGGGAAATAATGCTCAAGAGCGCCGGGAAAATGGACATTGACAAAGATGACCTCTTTCCTCTTTCCTGTATCAATTAGGACATCGTAGACCGGATGATATTGAAAGACTTCACTAACCTGCTAGATTTTAATAAGTCTGAAATCCACCATGATCATGCATAACGTTCATGTTTCTTTTAATATGATTTACAGCATTCTTACATTATGACATGAAATTTGCATAAATGGGTATTTTAATAATGGAATATTGTTATGGTAAGAAGAGGTGAAAAGGGATCCACTTTCTTTGCATGCCGCTCGCTTAAGCGAGAACTACATGGGGATTAGAAGACATAAGAGGCGGTTTTGGGGATGGGATGAATTCCTTCAGGATTCTCATGCTGGTAAAAAGGGGGGAAAGGCCGTGTTTTTTCCTCCCTTCTCTGAGGACAAGACCCTACTAGACGTATTCAAGTTTTCAACAAATTCCAAGTTTCAAAATTTATTTTATTATGTATCTTATAACTTTTTAAAAATTTCAATAAAAGGGACGGAAGCCAAGGAAGCAGAGGCGAAGAGAGGCCGTGATATTAGCATTTCAGATGCAATGGGCCCAAGCGAAGCCCCCAACAGATTTGGGCAACCACAAGGAGACAGAAAAAAAACCATGGTCCATGGGGGCGGTGACGGTAGATGGGGAATCTTCCAAATTATTTCACACAGGACAGCAGGCTCGAGCCATTGGCGAGAGAGGGAGAATTATGGCAGAGCAAAAACAAGATCGGTTGATTAAATGAGATGGATCAAGACGGGCGATAGGCTCTGTATGTGATTTTTATATAACGGTGTGTTTCTCCGTGGCATTAGATGGCGAGTTTAAAACAAGTTTGACATTTTAGATTTGGCAGGAATTGGCAATGGCACAGTTGCTTTTCTGCCCATTTCTCAAATCAAATTGTGACCAAATTGTAAACATGCTGCTGATGTGTGTTTGTGTGTCCTTTCTTGTGTTACTGTAAATAAGAAGAGAAGGCATAACATTCTGGAAGCGAAACCTGTTTCTCTGCCTTTCAACATTTCTTTTGCAACAAATCATTTCTCACACCTTCATTCCATCCTGATATTTCTGTATGAATGGAAGAAACTGAATGGTTAGAGACCCAAAATAATAATCTCTGTTCTAAAAGGACCTACACATAAAGAATGGATTTTCATATATATCTATATATCAAGAATTGTCCTAAAAATGCAAGTTCTGGGTGTATTTATAAATGAAGAGGCAACAACCATTGCGATTTCCAGAATGTTTAAGATTTATTGAAAAATTACTAAAATTAACTGTAAAATTACTATTAATTACTAAAATTAATTTTAGTAATTACTAAAAAATACTAGTTAATTTTAATAATTTAAAAATAAATTTTTAAACGTTCTGAAGATCGCAATGGTTGCTGCCTCTTCATATACGTAAGTATGTTGTATGTATGTATGTGTATGTGTGTGTAACATGTTTTTGTATATATGTGTGTGTGTGTATAACATGTTTTTGCTGAATTTTAAAATTAAGAGAGACTAGGATAGATCTATTTTGGCCTTGTTCTGGCCTCATCAGCTAGCCATACCCTCACTGCGATTTGAACTTGCAGCCTTTGCCTTGTAAGGCAAATCCCAGTGAGAGGGTATGGCTAGCTGATGAGGCCTGAACAAGGCCGAAATAGTCTCCCTTAATTTTAAAATTCAGCAAAATCATGTGACATATACACACACAAACACACACACACACACACACACACACACATCGATTGGGCTGAGAGGCAAAAAAGGAAGCTGTGAATTGTTGCCAAATTTGTATATTGTGCAGATGGGTGGACACAAAATTCAATCACTCTCTTCTCTGCCATACATGAATATTCCTACGTGCCTAAAAGGAAAAGAATAAAACCCAGGATAATATGTCTTATCATTGAAGTTGGGGTGGTATTTCAGCTTACTCTATCATGACTTTACTTCTTCTTTTTTCCAGAAAACTGGGGTATTATTTATTTCCCTCCTCCCTATATAGACTTTCAGGACAAAGCATTAAAAGCAGTTATATTTATATATATATATCCACTTGTATAGTTCTTCATTTTGATGGGTGGGTTGACGTCTCTCCATCCTTCTTTCCGACTTGACTCTACACGTTTTGATGGGGGTGATGGCTTGTTCACCTTCAGCTTGTAGGGTTTTTGACAAATGGGATGGAAACGGTCCATCTCCAAACGAGAAGAAAGCAAGACCTAATTTACTTCAACCAACCTAGACAGGAATGAGAGGGAACGTACCACGCAAGGAAATACAGCAGGTGACCCATAGTTCTTCCCCCCCCCCCTTCATTAGGTTGAGCCGCATGTATCTCTCATGCTTCTGGAAATTTGACTGTCGATCATTCGGAGTTTCTTTTTCATAAATGATCGTTTTTAGGCGGGGGAACAATGAATTATAAGTAGCATTCTCCTCTGTTGCTGACTGCCCACATCTCTCTCCATTCTTCTTCCAGTTAGAGAAGACTTCGCCAAGGAGGAGTCTGAAATATTGCAGTGGTGTTAGCCAAGGGACGGCAGAACCACTGGTTTCGCCATTGCCCAATGGAGTAGCTTGGCGAGTTTGCAAGGGGTAGGACACTTTTCAGTCTTTGCGGTGTCCGTAAATTTTGCAATCGGAAAGAATGTTGAGGAATAAGAAGGTGGCGGGGAGGGGTGGTTGTTTTCTTCCAAGGTGGCGCGGAATGTCCGTCAGACCGGTACAATGTGGAGGCCTAGGCTGTCACCCTGCAGTTTCATGTGGTTGCCGTGGTAGTTAGTGGCGGTCATAGGCAGCGGCAGCAGTGGGAGGTGCGGAGCCCCGGGATGTGGCACTATAATAATAAGGGGAACCTGAAAGTTAACACAGGAGAAGAATGGACTGATTGAAAGGACATATAGTAAACTAAAACAAGAAAGGAAGGAAAGGAAGGAAGCGCATTAAAAGGAACTGGGAATAGAAATCTGGAAATGAGGCCTATACCAGGGATGGGGAACCTTTTTCTCCTCGGGGGCTGAAAGATTTTGTTTATTCTTTTCACTTCCAGGGTAATCTCCAAAACTATTCTGGATGATACTCAGTCCTCATGGAGGGATGTATTGCAAAGGGACATTACTAGTATTATTATTATGTTAATACAAACTATAATTCTATACTTGTTTGACAAATAAACGAACGGACAAATGAACAAACAAACAAACAAACAAACAAATAAATAAATATCTAACAATACAGTGGTACCTCATGATACGAACCCCTCGTCATACGAACTTTTCGAGATACGAACCCAGGGTTCGGATTTTTTTTGCCTCTTCTTATGAACTTTTTTCACCTTACGAACCTGCCGCCCTGGGATGCCCCACCTCCAGACTTGAGTCCCTCCCGTTTTTGCCCACCCTGTCCTGCACCTTTCTCCTCTCTTGATCTCCATGGATTTTTGCCATGGAGATCAAGAGAGGAGAAAGGTGCAGGACAGGGTGGGAAAAAACAGGAGGGATTCATGGAGATCAAGAGAGGCTCTTTTCGCCTTGCTTCATTGGGACTGCCACCTCTTGCCACCTCTCGCTGTCCCTCCCCCCACTCTGTTCGCCTTAGCTTAGTCTGCCCCCCCCCCGCTTTTTCTTTAAAAAGCCTTAATGTTTTGGATTTTCCTAATGGGCTTGCATGCATTATTGGCTTTTCCATTGATTCCTATGGGAATCAATGTTTCATCTTATGAACTTTTCACCTTACGAACCTCGTCCTGGAACCAATTAAGTTCGTAAGACGAGGTATTACTGTACTACTCTCTTTCCAATTCCAACTAGCAGAAATGCCCATCTTAGCAGAACTATGCAGGAAATATCAGCAGCTTTATTATTTGGAATACTTTCCATTCTGAGAAAGTGCATGAAGTCCTAAAGTCCTTTTTTAAAAAAAATCTACCAAATCTAAATTTTTAAAAAATCTACCAAATTGTGCAAAACTGTCCGTCTGTATAATAGCAAAATCTGGCTTTTTAAATCAGATTTTTTTTTTTTAGCAAAATCTGATTTAAAATTTTTAAATCAAAAGTTTTCAGCAATTTTTTTTTAAGCAAAATCTGGCTTAAGAACAGACCTCAAAATCAAGTTTAAAAATTGACAATAGAATTGTTGATTGGGCTGAAGGTATCTCTGAATAAAGGGCAAGATGTGTTAACCTGGGCGTCCTCCTCAATCCACAGCTCACATTAGAGAAACATCTTTCAGCTGTGGCGAGGGGGGCGTTTGCCCAGGTTCGCCTGGTGCACCAGTTGCGGCCCTATTTGGACCGGGGGTCACTGCTCACAGTCACTCATGCCCTCATCACCTCGAGGCTCGACTACTGTAACGCTCTCTACATGGGGCGACCTTTGAAAAGTGTTCGGAAACTTTAGATCGTGCAGAATGCAACTGCGAGAACAATCATGGGCTTCCCAAAATATGCCCATGTTACATCAACACTCCGCAGTCTGCATTGGTTGCAGTTTCCGGTCACAATTCAAAGTGTTGGTTATGACCTATAAAGCCCTTCATGGCACCGGACCAGATTATCTCCGGGACCACCTTCTGCTGCACGAATCCCAGCGACCAGTTAGGTCCCACAGAGTGGGTCTTCTCCGGGTCCCGTCAACTAAACAATGCCGCTTGGCGGGATCCAGGGGAAGAGCCTTCTCTGTGGCAGCCCCGGCCCTCTGGAACCAACTCCCCCCAGAGATTCGAATTGCCCCCACCCTCCTTGCCTTTCGTAAGCTACTTAAAACCCACCTCTGCTGCCAGGCATGGGGGAATTAAGATTCCCTTTTCCCCTAGGCCTTTACAATTTTATGCATGGTATGTCTGTATGTATGATTGGTTTTTATATAATGGGTTTTAACTGTTTTTAGTATTGGATTATTATTATATGCTGTCTTATTGCTGTTAGCCGCCCCGAGTTTCCGGAGAGGGGCAAGATACAAATCCAATAAATAAGTAAGTAAGTAAGTAAGTAAGTAAGTAAGTAAGTAAGTAAGTAAGTAAATAAGTGTAAGAGTCAAGATTTATTCAAAGAACTTCAGTAGCTGATCTTAAGAACTGGATTTTATGAAGTTTTGAGTTTTTAAATAAAATGAAGGCACACAATATACAGTGCAGGATTACACATTTGCAACAGCAAGATTACACGAAATGTAATAGCAGACCATATGACACATATTTTTTTAGTAGGTGTATACAATCCCAATAATTTTTTAAAAATCTATGCTTTGTGGTTTATACTCTAGGGTGTGCACATAATGGTCATAGATTAGCAATTACTACAGAAATATGATTTGATAAAATGGTATATTATTTTACTTGTTCGATTTCTAGTCCCCACTTCTCCAAAGACTCGGGGCGGCTAATATTATAAATATTATCAATTTTAAGAAATATTTATCGATTTAAAACACGTACAATTGCCCCGTCTTAAATCTGGGCAGAAGCTCCCACTCAGAAATATGTAATTCTTAATTCATTATGTTAATGCATTGAGTTGGAAATGGTCATTTAAACTATCAAGCTCAACCTCCTGTTCGCTGTGAAGGGGCTCATTAACACTAATGTTTTAAAAATGGGCGAGCTGGGAAATAAAGTATGTGCTAATATATCCCAGAAGGGAAGCTGTGTAGATTCTTGCAGCAAAAACAAGAATGGGTTTTGTGACATCTTTAAAAAAAATGAAAGGGTGGGGAAGGAATGGTAAAAGAAGTAGATGGGATGGATAAGATGGGCTATAAACCAAACCGCATTTAGTTGTGACATTTTTTGCACCAGCGAACTAGTTATATGAGATATCCTGGCCTCTGTTTAATCGGGGAGATGTAAAGTTAAATCTCATTGCTTTGAGATGAAATATTTCTTTAGGGTTAGAAACAGTGAATCATATCTATATATTTTTTTGTTTTGGTATTTATTTAAACAAATCAAGCTCTACCTGATTCTGTTGTTACAACCTCTAACCCTCACAGCTTCAACCTTAAAAGGTCTACGGTGGACCTCACCCCATTCCTAAGAGGTCCGTAAAGGGGGCACGTGTAAGCGCACCAATGTGCCTACCCTCCCTGTCCTACTGTCCCCATTTATTTATATTCATTTCTCTTGTGCTATTCCCTTCCCTTCCCTTCCCTACTCTACTCTGCTCTTCTCTTCTCTACTCTTCTCTACTCCTCTTCTCTTCTCTACTCTACTCTTCTCTACTCTAGTCTTCTCTTCTCTTCTCTTCTCTTCTCTACTCTTCTCTCCTCTCCTCTTCTCTACTCTTCTCTTCTCTACTCTAGTCTTCTCTACTCTACTCTTCTCTACTCTTCTCTACTCTTCTCTTCTCTACTCTACTCTTCTCTTCTCTACTCTACTCTTCTCTACTCTTCTCTTCTCCGCTCTACTCTTTTCTATTCTTCTCTACTCTTCTCTACTCTTCTTTACTCTTCTCTACTCTTCTCTACTCTTCTCTTCTCTACTCTTCTCTACTCTACTCTTCTCTTATCTACTCTTCTCTTCTCTACTCTTCTCTACTCTTCTCTGCTCTGCTCTACTCTTCTCTTCTCTACTCTTCTCTTCTCTGCTCTACTCTTCTCTACTGTACTCTATTCTTCTCTACTCTACTCTTCTCTATTCTTCTCTACTCTACTCTACACCTGCCATCTTGTACATGTTTGACAAACTAATATCACCATTTTTTTTCCTTTTACAGGACATTGTTGACTCTAGCTTCCTTAACATTTTGTTTATGGTTTGCTCTAGGTGGGGGTTTTCCAGAATTTTAGTATTTAAAAAAAAAGAAAAATATTGCTAATAATAATACTACTACTACTACTACTAATAATAATAATAATAATAATTTATTAGATTTGTATGCCGCCCCTCTCCAAAGACTCGGGATGGCTGACAACAACAATAAAACCGTGTGACAATATAAACAAATCTAATATTAAAAAAAGCATCTAAAAACCCCTCATTTAAAAACCATGCAACACTCATATACCATACATAAAACTATAAAAAGCCTGGGGGAGATGCTCAATGGCTTTATATAAAGGTATTACAATGTGGGAAGTTTTATTTCCTATCAGCTAAAGATTTAGTCAATGCAGTTGAAGATAACACTTGGCCAATATAAATTCTATTCTATTCTGTTCCATTCCATTCCATTCTATTTTATTCTTCTATTCTCTATTCTATTCTATTCTATTCTATTCTATTCTGTTCCATTCCATTCTATTCCATTCCATTCCATTCTATTTTATTCTTCTATTCGCTATTCTATTCTATTCTATTCTGTTCCGTTCCGTTCCATTCTATTCTATTTATTCTACTCTACTCTATTCTATTCATTCTATTCTATTTATTCTACTCTACTCTACTCTACTCTACTCTACTCTACTCTCTCTCAGTATCCATTACTTGATCAGGGTGTTATGCAACTTGGTGTGAAACTCAAATTCAGAAGAATTCAGGGTAGACTCTTGTCGGACGTAGAGAGGATCATTGTTCCAGCTTGCCCTGTTCTTCAAAGTCAGAGGAAACAGCAACCACCATCTGACCACCTCCATCCCACCCAAAATTGTGTGGGGGGGATGTAAATGTAAACACTTTGCTTAGATAAAAAGGGGGAAGGCTGGATTCAGTGACAGGAAGTAGCCCAAAGCCAGTTCACTCTCAGTTTCTGTTGGTTGGTGGTCAAGGTTTTAGAGACCCCAGGAAGACAGAAAATGAAAAGAAAGCAAAGGAACAAGGAGATCAACAGAAAAGGGATGGAAAACGGTAGAGAGAAGGTTAGGGAATACTCACTTAGTAATGCAGGATTGCTGAACCTCCAAGCCTCATTGTAGGTTGTGTACTGAGGGTGGCTGTAAGGATTGCCTGAGAATTCACTCCCTGGAGAAAAAACAGAAGGGTGTCAGTCATACCATCAGTCAGACAGAGAGGAAAGAGGAAATCTCTCACCTCTGTGCTTTTTTTTTTTTTTGCCCTGGACCTCAAGCCATGTGGTCCTGTCCAACATTAAGAGGAGAATCAGAACTGCAGAAAAAACAATGGCTGCCAACCTGCCTTCCATTGAGGACCTGTGTACTGCACAAGTCAAATTGTGGACACAAAGTGTTTCAACTCCTACCCTCAAAATGTTGCTACAAAGCACTGCACATCAAGACAACTAGACACAAGAATAGTTTAATTGCCAAACGCCATCACTCTGCTTAACAAATAATTCCCTCAATACTGTCAAACTATTTACTAAGTCTGCACTACTAGTAGTAGAAACATAGAAACATAGAAGACTGACGGCAGAAAAAGACCTCCTGGTCCATCTAGTCTGCCCTTATACTATTTTCTGTATTTTATCTTAAGATGGGTATATGTTTATCTCAGGCATGTTTAAATTCAGTGACTGTGGATTTACCAACCACGTCTGCTGGAAATTTGTTCCAAGCATCTACTACTCTTTCGGTAAAATAATATTTTCTCACGTTGCTTTTGATCTTTCCCCCAACTAACTTCAGATTGTGTCCCCTTGTTCTTGTATTCACTTTCCTATTAAAAACACTTCCCTCCTGGACCTTATTTAACCCTTTAACATATTTAAATGTTTTGATCATGTCCCCCCTTTTCCTTCTGTCCTCCAGACTATACAGATTGAGTTCATGAAGTCTTTCCTGATACGTTTGATGCTTAAGACCTTCCACCATTCTTGTAGCCCGTCTTTGGACTTGTTCAATTTTGTCAATATCTTTTTGTAGGTGAGGTCTCCAGAACTGAACACAGTATTATTCCAAATGTGGTCTCACCAGCACTCTATATAGTGGTAACACAATCTCTCTCTTCCTGCTTGTTATACCTCTAGCTATGCAGCCAAGCATCCTAGTAGTGGTTTTTTCTCATCATTCCTATCACCCATTTCCTCCCACTTATGGCTATACTTGTTGCTTGTATCCTTAAGACTTTTATTAATATTGTTTCCTGATTGCTTATTTGACCTCTATGACAACCATTAAGTGTTGTACCTCCTGATTCTTGATAAACATATTTTTTCTTTTATGTACACTGAGAGCATCTGCACCAAGACAAATTCTTGTGTGTCCAATTGCCCTTGGCCAATAAAGAATTCTATTCTATTCTATTTCCAATCAGTCTCCTTGTTTCCAGTGTCTTTCTTCCCACTGGGAATTGAACCCAGACGGATATTTTTTCCCAACACGTTAATATAATAAAGCATTTTTAGCTGCATATGTAGACAGCCAGCAGAGTGGAGAGTTGTAAAAGCTTTCTCATTTTGAAGGGGTTGAATCTAAGTAGAACTTTCAATAAGAAAGAATAGAATAGAATTTTTATTGGCCAAGTGTGATTGGACACACAAGGAATTTGTCTTGGTGCATGTGCTCTCAGTGTACATAAAATAAAATATACATTTGTCAAGAATCATGTGGTACAACACTTAATGATTGTCATAGGGGTCAAATAAGCCATGAAGAAGCAATATTAATAAAAATCTTAGGATATAAGCAACAAGTTACAGTCATACAGTCAGCATGGGAGGAAATGGGTGATAGGAATGATGAGAAAAACTAGTAGAATAGAAATGCAGATTTAGTAGAAAGTCTGACAGTGTTGAGGGAATTATTTGTTTAGCAGAGTGATGGCATTCGGAAAAAAACTGTTCTTGTGTCTAGTTGTCTTGGTGTGCAGTGCTCTGTAGCGACGTTTTGAGGGTAGGAGTTGAAACAATTTGTGTCCAGGATGTGAGGGGTCAGTAAATATTTTCCCTGCCCTCTTTTTGACTCGTGAAGTATACAGGTCCTCAATGGAAGCAATAGGCTTTTCCCCAATACAGTGATACCTTGTCATACAAACTTAATTGGTTCCGGGACGAGGTTCTTAAGGTGAAAAGTTTGTAAGACAAAACAATGTTTCCCATAGGAATCAATGGAAAAGCGATTAATACGTGCAAGCCCAAAATTCACCTCTTTTGCCAGCCGAAGCGCCCGTTTTTGCACTGCTGGGATTCCCCTGAGGCTCCCCTCCATGGGAAACTCCACCTCCGGACCTCTGTGTTTTTGCGATGCTACAATTTCACTAAGGCTCCCCTTGCTGGGAAACCCCACTGCTGGGATTCCCCTGAGGCTCCCCTCCATGGGAAACCCCACCTCTGAAATTCCGTTGCCAGCGAAGTGCCCGTTTTTGCACTGCTGGGATTCCCCTGCAGCATCACAAAAACACGGAAGTCCGGAAGTGGGGTTTCCCATGGAGGGGAGCCTCAGGGGAATCCCAGCAGTGCAAAAACGGGTGCTTCGCTGGCAACGGTGGGGCATCCCAGCGGCAGTGGTGGGTTTGTAAGGTGAAAATAGTTTGTAAGAAGAGGCAAAAAAATCTTAAACCCCGGGTTTGTATCTCGAAAAGTTTGTATGATGAGGCGTTTGTAAGACGAGGTATCACTCTAAAAGTCAGGTGGAAGGTTCTTTACAAGGCCCATTTATGTAAGAAGGGGTTTAAATGTTTCCTTTATTTTTCTATGTTGTCACTCAATTTGTCCCTACATTTATTCTGAAGTGCAGGTTAAGTAAGGAACTTCTCACTCACCCCTCCTGTCTCTCCAGGACCACTAGGCAGAAGCACCATATGGGCACAATGTTTATTGACAAGGAGTTAAAGGAAACGAGCTGCAGGATAATGAGCTTTTGAGCTCAATCGCGACCGAGAGGAACCAGTTATCTCCTTTTGTGATCACTAATGAAACATGTAATTTTCTCATCAATGCTAGATTCTCTTTAACTGCTCTCTTTGGAAAAAGCTTAAGGCTGTGACCTGTTCACACAGCAGTCCTAGAGCTTTTCTGTTGGAGCTCAAAATGCTCCAGGAAAAAAAAATATATACATATATATATATATATATTTACAACAGCACGAAGCTTGGAAACTTCAGCCTGATGATGGTGAATGTGATTTCACCGAACTGAAAAAGCAAAATGCTTCCAGAACATTTGCACTAATTTATTTATTTATTATTTGCCACCCTTCTCCGAAGACTCGGGGTGTAAAAGAACAATAGAAAACATCCTAAATCCAAATTTAAAATTAATCTAACTAACCCTTAAAAACCAATCGCCCTCATTCTGACAGTCAGACATTCAATTCAATTCAATTCAATTCAATTTATTAGATTTGTATTCTGCCCCTCTCCGTAGACTCGGGGTGGCTCACAACAATAGTAACACAATATATAACAAATCTAATAATTAAAAGTCACTAAAAACCCCTTATTTAAAAGAAAACATACACACAAACATACCATGCATAAACTGTACAGGCCCGGGGGAGATGTCTTAGTTCCCCCATGCTTGGAAGCAGAGGTGGGTTTTAAGGAGTTTAAGAAAGGCAAGGAGTATGGGGCAGTTCTAATCTCCGGGGGGAGCTGGTTCCAGAGGGTTGGGGCCACCACAGAGAAGGCTCTTCCCCTGGATCCCGCCAAACGGCATTGTTTAGTCGATGGGACCTGGAGAAGGCCAACTCTGTGGGACCTAACCGGTCACTGGGATTTATGTGAGGACTTGTGTGTGAGTGAGATTTCGGCAATTTTCACCGATATTTTTGCTTCCACACATGCACAGAAGCCAAACCTCACGCGGGGGCGCTTCGGGGTGTGTGTGTGCCACTCACAACACTTACCAGGCACCATCCCTGCAAGAGTGGAGGTTGGGTAACTGCCTTGTCCGGTTGGTGGAACATGGGGCGGGTAGCCAGGCAAGGTTGTGCTCGCCATGTCTCGACCTGAGGAGAACAAAGGAGGGAAAACTGTGGTAGCTCGAGACGATGAGTATGAAGCAGAGAAAACCTACTTTTTCATCTCTCCTCTAAAACTGTTCCTTCCCATCTTTAGATCTCAATCTATGACATATTTTGGTTCCTCCCAGAAGTGGTGTTGACTGGTTTGGGCAACCTGGTAATAGCGACAGTGATGGGTACAGTCAAGTAAACAGAACAGGTAGAAAAAATTTGAACTTTTTAATTTCTCCCCTCTTCTAGGCTCTGGGTATGTTTTCCTGTCGTGGTAAATGAGGTCAAATGTGTATAATTTTAGAAGACCTGTGCGTCTTCCTAGAGAGGCCCCACGGAGGCTTCTCCCTGCCTTTTCCAGCCCTGTTTCCTCCCAGGAGATTCCTAGAGAGGCCCCAGGGAGGCTTCTCCTCATTTTTTCCAGGCCTGTTTGCTCCCAGGAGATTCCTAGAGGGGTCCCACAGAGGCTTCTCCCCACTTTTTTTGGCCCTGTTTCCTCCCAGGAGATTCCTAGAGAGGCCCCAAAGAAGCTTCTCCCCACCTTTTCCAGCCCTGTTTCCTCCGAGGAGATTCCTAGAGGGGTCCCACGGAGGCTTCTCCCCGCTTTTTCCGGCCCTGTTTCCTCCCAGGAGATTCCTAGAGGGATCCCACGGAGGCTTCTCCCCGCTTTTTCCGGCCCTGTTTCCTCCCAGGAGATTCCTAGAGGGATCCCATGGAGGCTTCTCCCCCCTTTTTCCGGCCCTGTTTCCTCCCAGGAGATTCCTAGAGGGATCCCACGGAGGCTTCTCCCCGCTTTTTCCGGCCCTGTTTCCTCCTAGGAGATTCCTAGAGGGATCCCACGGAGGCTTCTCCCCGCTTTTTCCGGCCCTGTTTCCTCCTAGGAGATTCCTAGAGGGATGCCACAGAGGCTTCTCCCCACTTTTTCCAGCCCTGTTTCCTCCCAGGAGATTCGTAGAGAGGCCCCATGGAGGCTTCTCCCTGACTTTTCTGGTTACAGTTTCGGAGGCTTGGGTTTTTAAATAGAAAATGGTTCTTGAGAAGAGGCAAAAAAATCTTGAACACCCAGTTGTTACCTAGAAAAGTTCATAAGTAGAGGCATTCGTAGGTAGAGGTACCACTGAATTGGATTCCCATTCAAATCCAGCAATTATCCCCTTATCTTTGTCCCTTCCTACCACTCCTAAGCATTCTTGATATCACTCTGCCTGTGTTTCCTCTCTTTCCTGCTGGCATGCAACTTTGAATGTTAATGGCTCCTTTTTTCGTGGTGGCTGTTGTTGTTGCTCTGTGCCTGATTGAATGAGTCACACTCTGATTGAGATGTTAGTGTTAAACTGCCACCTGGGACCATCAAACCGAGCCTGGAATGAACTTAAAGGAGAGGGGAAACCTTATGAAACCAGATGGATCAGCTAGGGCAGTGTTTTTCAACCAGTGTGCCGCGAGACATGGTCAGGTGTGCCGCGAAGAAGGAAGCTCAGGTTCTGGTCTCACAACTTTTTGCTGAGAGAGAGAGAGAAAGAAAGCAAGAGAGAGAGAAAGAGTGAGAGAGAGAGAGAGAGAGAGAAAGCAAGAGAGAGAAAGAAAGCAAGAGAGAGAGAAAGAGAGAGAAAGAAAGCAAGAAAGAAAGAGAGAAAGAAAGCAAGAGAGAGAGAGAAAGAAAGTAAGAGAGAGAGAGAGTGAGAGAGAGAAAGCAAGAGGGAGAAAGAAAAAAGAAAGAAAGAGAAAGCAAGAGAGGAAGAGAAAGAAAGCAAGCAAGATAGAGAGAGTGTGTGTGAGAGAGAAAGAAAGCAAGAGAGAGAGAAAGAGAGAGAAAGAAAGAAAGAAAGAGAAAGAGAGAGAAAGAAAGCAAGAGAAAGAGAAAGAGAGAGTGAGAGAGTGAGAGAGAGAAAGAAAGAGAGAAAGAAAAGAGAAAGAGAAAGCAAGAGTGAGAGAGGAAGAGAGAGAAAGCAAGAGAGAGAGAGAGAGAAGGAGAGGAAGGGAGAGAGAGAGAGAGAGAGAGAGAGAGAGATGAGCAAAAAGGGTAGAAAAAAAAGAGAAATGAGAAAATGATTGATTGAGGCAGCGAATGAGAGGAAAGAGAGAGAAACAAAAGAGAGAAGTGACTCTTGATTTAAAGCATATGATAAAAGGCACCCAAAGAATAAGAGAGAGAGAAAAAAACCCAGCCCTCACCTGTTTTTGGAAATGGTTCAAGAGTGTGTATACACACACACACAAGGGGGGGAGGAGACGGATGGAAAAAGAGAGGAGAGTGTCTTAGGGTGTCATTTTGTGTCATTTTGGTTGGTGGTGTGATTTTGTAAATGTAAAAAATGTGCCGCGGCTCAAAACAGGTTGAAAATCACTGAGCTAGGGCAGTGAAGTAGGAGGTGTAAGAGAAGAATTTCAAGGTTAGTTTTTGAGGGGAACCTAGTTCTCCATTCACATGAGGTTTTGACCTGTATTTCAACCTTTTCCAGGACTGTTACGGCCCTATAACCCCTGAAACTAACACGAAGGTAGGAGAATTAGAACCAGAGGTGGTTCTGAGCAGCTCTAGAGAACCAGTAGTGGAAATTTTGAGTAGTTCGGAGAACCAGTAGCAGCAATCAGAGGGATAACAGAGGGATACACAAGAACAAGGGGACACAATCTGAAGTTAGTTGGGGGAAAGATCAAAAGCAACAGGAGAAAATATTATTTGACTGAAAGAGTAGGAGATCCTTGGAACAAACTTCCAGCAGACGTGGTTGGTAAATCCACAGTAACTGAATTTAAACATGCCTGGGATAAACATAGATCCATCCTAAGATAAAATACAGGAAATAGTATAAGGGCAGACTAGATGGACCATGAGGTCTTTTTCTGCCGTCAGTCTTCTATGTTTTCTATGTTTCTATGATAGAATCAAGATTGCGTGAAGTGTTAATACCACTTCATAAGGCCTTGGTAAGGCCACACTTGGAATAGTACATTCAGTTGTCACCATGATGCAAAAAGGATGTTGAGACTATAGAGAGAGTGCAGAGAAGAGCAACAAAGAGGATTAGGGGACTGGAGGCTAAAACACATGAAGAACAGTTGCAGGAACTGGGCATGGCTGGTTTAATGGAAAGAAGGACCAGGGGAGACATGATAGCAGTCTTCCAATATCTTAGAGGTTGCCACAAAGAAGAAGGAGTCAACCTATTCTCCAAAGCACCTGAGCATAGAACAAGAAGCAATGGGTGGAAACTAAACAAGGAGAGAAGCAACTTAGAACTAAGGAGAAATTTCCTGACAGTTAAAAAAATTAATCAGTGGAACAGCTTGCCTCTGGAAGTTGTGAATGCTCCAACAATGGAAGTTTTTAAGAAACATAGAAACATAGAAGATTGACGGCAGAAAAAGACCTCATGATCCATCTAGTCTGCCCTTATACTATTTCCTATATTTTTATCTTAGGATGGATCTATGTTTATCCCAGGCATGTTTAAATTCAGTTACTGTGGATTCACCCACCACGTCTGCTGGACGTTTGTTCCAAGCATCTACTCCTCTTTCAGTCAAATCATATTTTCTCACGTTGCTTCTGATCTCTCCCCCAACTAACTTCAGATTGTGTCCCCTTGTTCTTGTGTTCACTTTCCTATTAAAAACACTTCCCTCCTGGACCTTATTTAACCCTTTAACATATTTAAATGTTTCGATCATGTCCCCCCTTTTCCTTCTGTCCTCCAGACTATACAGATTGAGTTCATGAAGTCTTTCCTGATACGTTTGATGCTTAAGACCTTCCACCATTCTTGTAGCCCCGTCTTTGGACCCGTTCAAGAAGATGTTAGATAACCATCTGTCTGAACTAGTGCACGGTTTCCTGCCTAAGCAGGGGGTTGGACTAGAAGACCTCCAAGGTCCCTTCCAACTCTGTTGTTGTTGTTTAGCTGTTTTTTAAATATTAGATTTGTTTCCATTGTAACATTGTTATTATTATTGTTGTGAGCCGCCCCGAGTCTTCGGAGAGGGGCGGCATATAAATCTAATAAATTATTATTATTATTATTATTATTATTATTATTATTATTATTATTATTATTGTTGTTGTTGTTATTGTTGTTGTTGTAGAAGGAGATCTCCAAGGTCTCTTCCAACTCCGTTGTTGTTAATATTATTATTATTAAACTTTGAATAGTTCATAGGATCAGTAGCAGAAATTTTGAGTATTTCAGAGAACCGGCAAATACCCCTCTGGTTGGCCCTGTCCCCTTCTATTCTCTGCCTCCCGAATCCCATCTGATTGGGAGGAAATGGAGATTTTGCAGGCCCTGCACCCACACCAAGTCATGTCCACAGAATCAGTAATAATTTAAAAAAAAATGAATCTCACCACTGATTAGAATATGTAACTGCGTGTATGCATCATGTCTATGCAGCATTCAAACACAGGTATAATAATAGAAACATGGAAATATTAGAAGATTGACGGCAGAAAAAGACCTCATGGTCCATCTAGTCTGCCCTTAAACTATTTCTTGTATTTTATCTTAGGATGGATCTGTGTTTATCCCAGGCATGTTTAGATTCAGTTCCTGTGGATTGACCAACCACGTCTGCTGGAAGTTTGTTCTGGGCATCTACAACTCTTTCAGTCAAATAATATTTTCTTCCTAAATTTCCTACCTACCCCCCTCCTTCCTTTCTTTCTTTCTTCCTTTCTTTCTTTCTTCCTTTCTTCCTTTCCTTTCCTCCCTCTCTTTTCTTTCCTTCCTATTTTCTTTTCTCCCTCCCTCCCTTTTTTCTCCTTCCTCCCACACTCCCTCCATCATTCCTTTCCTTCCTTGTTTCCTTCCTTTTTTCTTTCCTTTCCTTCCTTCCCCACCCCCACTCCCTTTTCTTTCCTTCCTCCCACACTCCCTCCCTCACTCCTTTCCTTCCTTGTTTCCTTCCTTTTTCCTTTCCTTTCCTTCCTTCCCCACTCCCTCCCTCCCTTTTCTTTCCTTCCTATTTTCTTCCCCCCTCCCTTTTCTCTCTTTCCTTCCTTCCTTCCCTCCCTCCCTTTTCCTTCCTTCCCCTACCCTCCATGTTTCCTTTCCTTTCTTCTTTCTTTTTCTTTTTTCTTCCTTCTTTCTTTCTTTCTTTCCTCCCTCCCTCCTTTCTTTTCCTCTTCCTCCCTGCCTTCCTTCCTTCCTCCTTCCCCCCCTCTCTCCTTTCCTTCCTTCTTTCCTTCCTTCCCCACTCTCGCCCTCCCCTTTCTTCCTTTCTTTCTTTCCTCTCTCCCTTCCTATTCTTTTTTCCTTTCCTCCTTCCCTCCCTTTGTTTTTGGGTCCATGCTCATCAAGCAACCAAGAATAACGCCAAAGCCCAAGCCTAGCCTCTCACCAGCGGGCGCATCACTTACCAGTCACTACCGGGTATGTCTGGGGTCCTGACACGTTGTTTCCCAGGTCTGGGTTAGCAGAGCTGGATAGACTTGACTTGACTTCATCAAGACCAGGGGTCAGAGCTGGGAGGGAATACTCATTACCCTGGAGGGAAGAGAGAAGAAAGCTCGCCAACTGATGGATTAGAAGAAAGGGGAGAGCAGGCAGATGGAGGGGAGGGGAGGCCGCGCAAGGCAGACCCTGCACAGATGGGAAGCAAAGAGGAGATAAATAGAGAAAATGAAGAGCAAGGTTTGGCCAGAGCTGCCAACTTCGTGATGAATACAAGTTGTCTCTCTTGGGGAAAAACAGAGTCGTTGCTGTTTATCTAGGGTGACTGTCTTTATTCCCAGCAGCCACCGTAGATAAAACCAGAGCAAAACACGGGAGATCAGATTCGAAAACTGGCTTATGTTTTATTTTATTTGTATTTATTTATTTTCATTTGTCAGACATGTATAGGATAGTAGTTTGTATAAACTTAACCTAAGTAAAAATAACGATAAAAAAGGATAATAATAATAATAATAATAATAATAATAATAATAATAATAATAATAATTTATTAGATTTGTATGCCGCCCCTCTCCGAAGACAATAGGACAGTAGGATAGGGATGGTAGGCAGAATGGTGTGTGTCAGTACCTTGTATGTAACTATATTGAGGATATGATACATATAAAGAAGGAATGTATGTTTATATGATATACCTTTAAGAGATGGATCATACTTGGCCATAAGGGGGAGCCATGGAGTTCCTGTTTGGGGGGAAGTTTTTTTTAACTGATAGTTACTGTGTGTCTAGAACTGTGTGTGGATGTTAACTGGTTTGTATTGGATATTGAAATTGTATTTGTGATTAGAAGTGTAAAGAGATTATTCTACCTTCTTACTGTATATAATATTATATTATATATAAATAATAATATAAAATATATTCAATATATTTCGGCCTCCAAGAAGGACGTCTTCGTGACGTCAAAGCTCCGCCCATGGAATTCCCTATTGGGATTCCCCACCTCCTTTCCAGCCTCCAGATTGGCCGAAAACGCCGCCACCGATTGCAAAAATGGCGCTCCGCCGGGCGGCACCGCCAAGCTATAACCTTCTGAAACATCCGGGCTCTTCTCGGCAGCCTCCGGAACCCGAACTCGAACCCGAACTTCCGGGTTCGGCGTTCAGGAGAACACTGAGAAGCCCCCCGGCTGTTTCAGAAGGTGACAGTTGGGCGGTATTACTGTATTTTCTATCAGTGTGCTTATGCAAGCCCCTTACACACCTATTAGAAACAGGGAGAGGTCAACTTTAGACAATCAATGGCTAAAGTTTTGGGGTTTGGGGAAGAAACCACAGTCAGGTAGGGCATTCCAGGCACTGATTGTTGAAGTCGTATTTTCTGCAGTCTAGTTTAGAGCAGTTTACACTGAGTTTGAATCTATTACGTGTTCGGGTATTGCTGCGGTTGAAGGTGAAGTAGTCATTAACAGGAAGGACATTTTGGTATAGGATTCAATGAACTACAGTTGGATCGCAGCGGAGGCAACATAGTTGTAAATTGTCTAATCCCAGTATTTCAAGTCTGGTGGAATAAGGTATTTTGTCACGAGAGGAGGAGTGGAGAACTCTTCTTGTGAAATATTTTTGGACTCTCTCGATTGTGTTAATGTCTGATACGCAATGCAGGTTCCATACAGGTGAGCTGTATTCTAGAATTGGTCTAACAAAGGTTTTGTATGCTCCGGCTAGCACTGCAAAGTTGCCAGAGCAGAAACTACATAAGATTAGATTAACAGCTCTTAGTGCTTTTTTTAACCCTGCTGTTCTGTTCAAGAAAACTCCCTGATGTTATGTTCCCGGGTCTATTTGACCCGGACTGCAAATTGATCATTTTAGGTACTTATATTTGGTCTTTTTGAAAGCTTTTTTCACTTGGAAACAAGTTTGAACATTTCTGCACACATTGAAATGAAAATTGAACTGAAAAAAGTAATGCTTATTGGTTTATTTTGCTGATAGAATGCGTGGCCCCCCCATTTTTGTGAAATATTTTTCAATTTATGGATAGTTTTGCTTGCAAAATGCATTCTATTTTACTAAACTTGGTGTGGGATTGGTAGCTTGAACATTTCGGAACATGATGCTATGAAAATTGAACTGGAAAAATGGATGCATATTTGTTTATTTTGCACATAAAAGCCTCCCCCCCACTGTTTTAATTTTTTCAGCATCAATTTTGATATCATTATGTTCAGAAATGTTCAAACTTGTTTCCCAGTGAGAAAAGTTTTCAAAAAGACCAAATTCAAGTACCTAAAAGATTTTTTTTTTGTTTCGGGTTAAATAAAGAACATATTAAAAAAAAATCATAATTCCTTCTATCCCAGAGAAGGAACGATGACTTCGTACGGTGGGTTAAAGTTCTTGTCTGAACAGAAGAAAAGATTATTTGTGATGTTGACATTGTGAAAAAAGAATTCTGCAATCCACTCTTGGGATCCCCCTTTTTTTAAATTACCAAAAAAAACCCTCTCTCTTCTTTTCTCCCCAACCCTTGTGCATTGGGGTATGAAATTGGGGTGGGGGCAGGCCACATGGCTAACAGAAGGGTGGGAGGGGGGAAATTCATTCCATCTGAAAAGGAAACCCTTGTCCAAGAGGCATTGGTAATTGCCTTTTTATTGTGCCGGCCGCCAAACCCAGATGCAAAGACCTGGGAGACCATTTTAAAAAGCAGGAAAAGTTGTTCTGATTAATATTACGTTAAATTAAAACTGATTTTCTTCTCTCTCTCTGCTTTGTGGTGATCCCCCCCCTTTGTCCCTATTTCTCATGCTAGTTCCTTCTAAGCTACTTTTCTTCTGTTTCCAACCCCCCCCCCTTTCCCCTGGCCAGTCACGATCGCGCCGAGTCGTTTCCAATTCCTTCTTGTATTGATTTTTCTGTAGAAATCAGTTTTGTAATTAGCTGCAAATTAGGCTTTCGGTTGGGGGTGAGGCTACCCCTGATTTATCACTGGAGTAATTCGCTGTGATTGGAGAGAAATTAAAATGAACTCAATTAGGGCTGTGGATTTGTTTTATGGGCTCCATTCAGAGTTTCTGGAGGAAGAGTGACTGGGCTGGTATTTAATAGTCTAATGAAAGTAAATAAAGGTTATTCATTGTAATAAACTCCCAGACTCCGGATAGCAAGAATCCCAAAGCTGGCTCCAACTTTAGTAGTTGGTTTACGGCTCGAGGTGGGATTTAAAGCCTTTGAATTTTTTTTTTGGTGTGTGCTTGTGAAGTCAAATCACTTTGGAGGTAAATTGCAGATCCGGGAGACAGGAAATGCACAAGTCTTTTTCGGGTTTCATTTCAAGCGATGGGGAAAGACCCGATTCCTTCTGAATGAGGCTTCCGTGGCTTAGATAGATAGATAGATAGATAGATAGATAGATAGATAGATAGATAGATAGATAGATAGACAGACAGACAGACAGACAGACAGACAGACAGACAGACAGATTAGATAGATAGATAGATAGATAGATAGATAGATAGATAGATTAGATAGATAGATTGATAGATATATAGAGATAGATGGATAGATAGATAAATAGATAGAAAGATAGATTATATATATATATATATATATAGATGTATATATAGATAGATAGATAGATAGATAGATAGATTAGATAGAGAGATAGATTAGATTAGATTAGATAGATAGATAGATTAGATTAAATAGATAGATTAGATTAGATTAGAATAGATAGATAGATAGATAGATAGATAGATAGATAGATAGATAGATAGATAGATAGATGTACTTGTTGTAAGCCGCCCCGAGTCCTCGGAGAGGGGCGGCGTACAAATCCAATTAAATAAATAAATGAATAAACTCCATATATATATTGGTCTGTGGCTGGCTGGTTGGGTTGTTTATGTTTATGTTTATTTAGATTTGTATGCCGCCCCTCTCCGCAGACTCAGGGCGGCTCACAACAAAGTGAAAAAACAATTTACAATTTGGTCAGCTGCTTCGGCCGGCTAGCTTCCGAAAGTGCAGCTCTGATACTCACCTGCTCAGATTTGATGTGCTCTGATGCCTGAAAGACATCGGGGTAAGAAGGCCGCTCAAAAACGCGATCTAATGCTTCCAGTTGCTGTTGTGTGAACGTATCGGCACGAAGATGCTTCCGCAAACTATCCACGCTGCTCTGGGAATCGCCGTTCGGGACTGAGCTTTCTGTGACATCTGTGAGACAGAGGAAGAGATAAGGGGATCAGGGGGAATCTTAGAGACTGGAAGAGACCTTGGACATCTATTCTATCTGGACCGGGAGTCACTGCTCACAGTCACTCATGCCCTCATCACCTCGAGGTTCGACTACTGTAACGCTCTCTACCTGGGGCAACCTTTGAAAAGTGTTCGGAAACTTCAGATCGTGCAGAACGCGGCCGTGAGAGCCATCATGGGGCTTCCCAGATTCGCCCACATTTCTACAACACTCCGTGGCCTGCACTGGCTGCCGATCAGTTTCCGGTCAGAATTCAAAGTGTTGGTCATGATCTTTAAAGGCCTACATGGCAGTGGACCAGAATACCTCCGGAACCGCCTTCTACCACACAAATCCCAGCGGACGATTAGGTCCCACAGAGTTGGCCTTCTCTGGGTCCCGTCGACAAAACAATGTCGTTTGGCGGGCCCCAGGGGAAGAGCCTTCTCTGTGGCGGCCCTGGCCCTCTGAAATCAACTCCCCCCAGAGATTAGAATGCCCCCCACCCTCCTTGTCTTTCGCAAATTACTCAAGACCCACCTATATTGCCAGGCATGGGGGAACTGAGACACCTCCCCCAGACTTTTATATTTTATGTTTGGTATGCATGTGTTGTATGGTTTTAATTGTTGGGGTTTTATATATACTTTTTAAATATTAGATTTGTATTACTATTATATTGTTTTTGTTATTGTTGTGAGCCGCCCCGAGTCTTCGGAGAGGGGCGGCATACAAATCTAATAAATTATTATTATTAAATTATCTTCCAGTCCAACCTCTTGTCCATAACAGGAAACGTATTCCATCTGGTCCAAACTTTTCTTGAAAAACTCCAATGATACAAGGGTCACTAGAAAGTAATGCACCACATTTGTTTTCCTTCAACAATTATTTATTGAGCACAATGAAACTTACACACAAGAAAGAATGAAGTTTCTTCTACACTGCCTATTTTTCCACGTAATCTCCGTCCCCGTTCTGTGACCTTCCTCCAGCGAGACACAAGGGCATGGATGCCCTGTTGGTACCACTCCTTGTTCTGGTCACAAAGCCATTTCTGCACTGTAATGGCCTCCCCCTCTGTATCTAGCGACTAACCGTACTTCTGTCGACTGCAGATTCTCCATAAACTGTCCACAAACGTTTGTGAATGTTCCCAACAGTTTCTTTCTCCGCAGTGAGAAATTCAATGATGGCAGTTGGAGTCAGACTTTCTGTTGTAACTTCTAGTCCAGCCTTCTGCTTAGGCAGGAAACCCTACACTACTTCAGACAGATGGTTATCCAGCATCTTCTTAAAAACTTCCAGTGTTGGAGCGTTCACAAGTTCTGGAGGCAAGCTGTTCCCCTGATTAATTGTTCTAACTTTCAGGAAATTTTTCCTTAGTTCGAAGCATCTTAGATGCTTCGAAAATTCCTGACAACTAGAACAATTAATCAGTGGAACCGCTTGCCTCCAGAAGTTGTGAATGTTCCAACACTGGAAGTTTTTAAGCAGATGCTGGATAACCATCTGTCTAAAGCAGTGTAGGGTTTCCTGCCTAAGCAGGGGGTTGGACTAGAGGACCTCCAAGGTCCCTTCCAATTCTGTTGTTGTTCTGGTTGCTGTTGTTGCACGCTGCACGAATCCCAGCGACTGATAAGGTCCCACAGAGTTGGCCTTCTCCGGGTCCCGTTGACTAAACAATGTCGTTTGGCGGGCCCCAGGGGAAGAACCTTCTCTGTGGTGGCCCCGGCCCTTTGGAACCAACTACCCCCGGAGATTAGAACTGCCCCCACCCTCCCTGTCTTTTGTAAACTACTCAAGACTCATTTATACCCCCAGACATGGGGGAGTTGAGATATTCTTTCCCCCTAGGCCATTACAAGTTACGCATGGTATGTTTGTGTGTATGTTTGGTTTTTACAATTAGGGTTTTTAGTTGTTTTATTATTGTATTGTCACATGCTGTTTTTATCATTGTTGTTAGCTGCCCCGAGTCCACGGAGAGGGGCGGCATACAAATCCAATAAATTATTTTTCTTTTTCTTTTTATTATTATTATTATTATTATTATTATTATTATTATTATTATTACTATTACTATTGTTGTTGTTATTGTTATTGTTGTTATTCTTTTTCTTCTTATTATTATTATTATTACTACTACTATTATTATTATTATTATTAATATTATTATTATTATCATTATAGAAGCTAATTGCATTATGCAGGCAATATCCATCTTCTGTTATAAACAGCAGGTTGTTTTTTTCTATTGTAGCCAAAGGAAATTCTCGAGAAGCAGAGCTTATATCCCTCAACGTTACTCTTCTGTTTTGATCTTCCCGGCTATATGTAGTTTTGCAATATGATATAATCAATACTGCATTATATAGTGTAAACTAATACAATAAGACCATGGACAACGTTATGTATTGATCAGTACAAGTTGACAACCAGCCTGCAGCCTCCTCCTCCTTTTCTTTCTCCAACACTCCCATGGAAGAGGAAAGAGGGAGGGGGGGAAGCTGTTTGCTGTGATCACTGACTCAAATATATTTTCTTTTATGCACACTGAGAGCATCTGCACCAATGACAAATTCCTTGTGTGTCCGATTGCACTTAGAAACATAGAAACATAGAAGTCTGACGGCAGAAAAAGACCTCCTGGTCCATCTAGTCTGCCCTTATACTATTTCCTGTATTTTATCTTAGGATGGATATATGTTTATCCCAGGCATGTTTAAATTCAGTTACTGTGGATTTATCTACCACGTCTGCTGGAAATTTGTTCCAAGCATCTACTACTCTTTCAGTGAAATAATATTTTCTCATGTTGCTTTTGATCTTTCCCCCAACTAACTTCAGATTGTGCCCCCTTGTTCTTGTGTTCACTTTCCTATTAAAAACACTTCCCTCCTGGACCTTATTTAACCCTTTGACATATTTAAATGTTTCGATCATGTCCCCCCTTTTCCTTCTGTCCTCCAGACTATACAGATTGAGTTCATGAAGTCTTTCATGATACGTTTTATGCTTAAGACCTTCCACCATTCTTGTAGCCCGTCTTTGTACCCGTTCAATTTTGTCAATATCTTTTTGTAGGTGAGGTCTCCAGAACTGAACACAGTATTCCAAATGGGGTTTCACCAGCACTCTATACAGCGGGATCATAACCTCAAACTTGGCCAATAAGTCTACGTAGAGGGGCGGCATACAAATCCAATAAATAAATAAAGAATTCTATTCTATCCTTAAATATATATATATATACGGTGGTACCTCTACCTAAGAATGCCTCGACTTAAGAACTTTTCTAGATAAGAACCGGGTGCTCAAGATTTTTTTGCCTCTTCTTAAGAACCATTTTCTACTTAAGAAACTGAGCTCGGAAAAATTTCCTAGGAAATTTGAGAGTGGCACGAAGGCCCGGCTAGTTTCCTGCCATTCTCCCTTTAATCCCGGCCATCCCGGGCTTTTCTGGGCTGCCAGAGGAGCCTTTCGGTGGCGCTTAAGGAGGCTTTGGCAGCCCAGAGCGAACGGAGCATTTTCCTTTCTCTGGGTGCTTGGAGAGGGAATAAACCTCTGCTAGTGCCCAGAGAAAAGAAATGCTCCCTTTGCTCTGGTTATCTGGGCCGCCAGAGGAGCCTTTTGGTGGCGCTTAAGGAGACTTTGGCAGCCCAGAGCAAACACGTTTTCCTTTCCCTGGGCGCTTGGAGAGGGAATAAACCACTTCGCTGTGGTGACTCCCTGGCGCTGCCTCCCATACACCCGGCGCGAGGTTGCCTCCTGGAGCATCTGGGCACAGAAAGGCAAAAGGGGGCGCTCACCTTACCTTCTTCCTTCAGGAGCGACTCTCCTCCTCTTCCTCCTCCTCCTCCCACCCAAATCCCGAGCTTTTATTTCTTTCCTAATGGGTTTGCACACATTATTTGCTTTTACATTGATTCCTATGGGAAAAATTGCTTCTAGTTACAAACTTTTCTACCTGGTCACGGAACGAATTAAGTTCGTAAGTAGAGGGACCACTGTATGTTCAAAATCCAAGAGTTCTATTAAATCTAAATCTCCAGGATGCAAATTTTAGTTGACTGGATGAATGAAACCTTTGTCCCAGAGGCAAATCATTTATTGCTGTTTTTTCTTTTTTCTTTTGCTTGTTTCTTAACTGTGTTCCGGGTTTCTGTTCCGGCAGCCAGAGATTTCTGGTTAGTTTTACTAGAAGGAATAATAGGACCAAGGATCAGGCGTGGAAATAGCTGACACCTACCCACAATTTCATTTTGGGGGACTTTTCATATGCCTCCCTGTCCCGCTATTCTTTCGCTTGGTCCTGCTGCTTTGAGCCATTCCCTGCTTGCATTGAAGAACAATACAATATATACCGTCTGGATATAACGCAGGAGGACTAGTTAAGATACCAGAATATATTGTGGCAATTAAGGAACCAGATAAACTAATAAGTCTATGGAAAGGGGCGACATACAAATCTAATAAATAATAATAATAATAAACAAACAAAGACACTTTTGAATAAAACAGTAGTTTACTCTTCAGTGCAAAATATCTCCTACTTCAGTCTTCTACATACAGGAACTTTACATTATTTATTCATATATTTATTCAATTTTTTTAATGCCGCCCTTCTCCTTAGACTCAGGGCAGTTACAACATGTTAGCAATAGCACTGTTTTTTTAACAGAGGCAGCCTATTGCCCCCACAATCTGGGTCCTCATTTGACCCACCTCGGAAGGATGGAAGGCTGACTCAACCTTGAGCCGGTGGTGAGATTTGAACCGCTGACCTACAGATCTAGCAGTCAGCTTTAGTGGCCTGCAGTACTGCACTCTACCCACTGCGCCACCTATATTAGCAATATTCAACTTACTTACAAGTAGATACTCAAGCAATTCAGGTTACAAGAAGGTACTAAACCAATAACCGAGTTGTCGAAGCGTGGAACTCATTACTGGACTCCATAGTGTCATCCCCAAACCCCCAACACTTTACCCTTAGATTATCCACGGTTGACCTCTCCAGATTTCTAAGAGGTCAGTAAGGGGCGAGTACAAGTGCACTAGAGTGCCTTCCGTCCCCTGTCCTATCGCTCTCCTATATCTCCTATACCTTTCTTCTATTCCTATATCTCTTCTTCTATTCTTTCATTGATATGTTCTATTCCTATATCTTCTTTTCTATTCTTTCTTAGATATATTTTACTATGAGTATCTCCTCTATAATCTTCATCATGTATTTTACTATGTGTATATAGATATACACCCACTAAAACCCTCATTGTGTATTGGACAAAATAAATAAATAATAATAAAATAAAATAAAAATAATAGATACTAAGCCAATCCAGATTTCTAGTAGATACTAAGCCAATCCAGGTTTCTTCGTATCACTATCACTACTCAATATTTAACTCACGCTCGAACTGCTCCAACCAGCCAACTAACAACCAGGAGCTGGGCCCAGGAGATTACCAACGCTTCCTTGGGGAGGGGAGTTTTTCCAACACTCTATAAAGAAGCGCTCGTGCGCCCCCTCCTCAAGAAGCCTTCCCTGGACCCAGCCGTACTTAATAACTATCGTCCAGTCTCCAACCTTCCCTTTATGGGGAAGGTTGTTGAGAAGGTGGTGGCACTCCAGCTCCAGCGGTCCTTGGAAGAAGCCGATTATCTAGGTCCCCGGCAGTCAGGTTTCAGGCCCGGTTACAGCACGGAAACCGGTTTGGTCGCGTTGATGGATGATCTCTGGCGGGCCCGGGACAGGGGTTTATCCTCTGTCCTGGTGCTCCTCGATCTCTCAGCGGCTTTCGATACCATCGACCATGGTATCCTTCTGCACCGGTTGGAGGGGTTGGGGGTGGGAGGCACTGTTCTCCAGTGGTTCTCCTCCTACCTCTCTGGCCGGTCGCAGTCGGTGTTAGTGGGGGGTCAGAGGTCGGCTCGAGGTCTCTCCCTTGTGGGGTGCCTCAGGGGTCAGTCCTCTCCCCCTTGCTATTTAACATCTACATGAAACCACTGGGTGAGATCATCCAAGGACATGGGGTGAGGTATCATCAATATGCCGATGATACCCAGCTTTACATCTCCACCCCATGCCCAGTCAACGAAGCAGTGGAAGTGATGTGCCGGTGCCTGGAGGCTGTTGGGGCCTGGATGGGTATCAACAGACTCAAGCTCAACCCGGATAAGACGGAGTGGCTGTGGGTTTTGCCTCCCAAGGACAATCCCATCTGTCCGTCTATTACCCTGGGGGGGGGGGGAATTATTGACCCCCTCAGAGAGGGTCCGCAACTTGGGCGTCCTCCTCGATCCACAGCTCACATTAGAAAACCATCTCTCAGCTGTGGTGAGGGGGGCGTTTGCCCAGGTTCGCCTGGTGCACCAGTTGCGGCCCTACCTGGACCGGGACTCATTGCTCACAGTCACTCATGCCCTCATCACCTCGAGGCTCGACTACTGTAATGCTCTCTACATGGGGCTACCTTTGAAAAGTGTTCGGAAACTTCAGATCGTGCAGAATGCAGCTGCGAGAGCAGTCATGGGCTTACCTAGGTATGCCCATGTTTCACTATCACTCCGCAGTCTGCATTGGCTGCCAATCAACTTCCGGTCACAATTCAAAGTGTTGGTTATGACCTTTAAAGCCCTTCATGGCATTGGACCAGAATATCTCCGAGACCGCCTCCTGCCGCACGAATCCCAGCAACCGATTAGGTCCCACAGAGTGGGCCTTCTCCGGGTCCTATCAACTAAACAATGTCGGTTGGCGGGCCCCAGGGGAAGAGCCTTCTCTGTGGCGGCACCGGCTCTCTGGAACCAACTCCCCCCGGAGATTAGAACTGCCCCTACTCTTCCTGCCTTCCGTAAACTCCTTAAGACCCACCTTTGCCATCAGGCATAGGGAAATTAAACATCTCCCCCTGGGCACATTTAATTTATACATGGTATGCTTGTGTGTTTGTCTGTTAGTATATGGGGTCTGTTTTAAACCTTTAAATATTTTAATTAATTGGATTATTATGATTTGTTTCACTTGTTGTGAGCCGCCCCGAGTCTTCGGAGAGGGGCGGCATACAAATCCAAATAATAAAATAATAAAATAAATAATAAATAAAACCACCACCATCAACAGCAAACAGCAGCAGACAGAGAGAATGGTGAAGTTGATTTGCATCTTATAATGCTCTGGCCCAATCAGATTGCAGTTCACACCCTATGACTTCAGCATTAGCATGCTTACGTTCTTTCACATTATCTTATAGGGTAATACAATAAAATATCACCCAGGATTGCTAATCCTGACATGCAACATATTTTTTTTTAATATAAGACACTCCTGCCTTTTGGGGAGGGAGGAAAACAAGAAAAAAAAAACCCTGCCTCTACCTCTGCCTCACAGCAATTTGCCTCCTTGCAGCAAACAGCAAACAACCTGTTTCAGTTTCACTTTCAGTTTCAGCACAGCCTGATTAGCTTATTACATTTTTTTTGTAATCGAACCTAAATGATCTTCACTTTACATACTGCAAACTGAACTATGAATTAATTAAACACTCTGCCCAGTAGCTATCTTAGTATTTACTGTATTTTCCAAGTATAAGACACACCTTAGTTTTGGGGGAGGGAAAAAGGGATAAGAATCTGCTTAAAAGATATTCATCTGGCTAGCATTCTTAGTCTGGTCAGTTTCACCACATTAATTTATCCCCTGGTTATCGCCAGGTGATAACGATGTTCCCAGCTCCTACCGTAAGACCTGGAAACACCGTTATCACCTGGTTAGGGTTGGAAAGAAACTTATTTGGAGCAAGTTAGAGCAATGGGAAAAAACCTGCAGAGACTTAGGGCTTGGAAAACATTTTATGCAGAGAGTAACAATGAAAGAACCTGCAAGGTAAGAACTGGGAACATAGTTAGCACGGAGTCTACGGAGAGGGGCGGCATACAAATCTAAATAATAATAATAATAATAATAATAATAATAATAATAATAATAATAGTAGTAGTAGTAGTAGTAGTAGTAGTAGTAGTAGTAGTAGTAGTTAGGGCTAGAAAAATAAGCTTCGAAAAAAGCTAAATTCAGAGTATAAGATGCACCTGAATTTTAAGCCTCTTTTAGGGAGGAAAGAGATTTATTTACTTACTTACTTACTTACTTACTTACTTACTTACTTACTTACTTACTTACTTACTTACTTACTTACTTATTTGTATGCCGCCCCTCTCCGAAGACTCGGGGTGGCTCACAACAGTAATAAAAACAATATAGCTATTGGAACGAATCTTATATTAAAAAACATATAAAACCCTATCATTATTTTAAAAAACCAAACAGCACATTCATACCAAACATAAAACAAAATATTTTTTAAAAAGCCTGGGGGAAAGGTGTCTCAACTCCCCCATGCCTGGCGGTATAAGTGAGTCTTGAGTAGTTTATGAAAGACAGGGAGGGTGGGGGCAGTTCTAATCTCCGGGGGGAGTTGATTCCAGAGGGCCGGGGCCGCCACAGAGAAGGCTCTTCCCCTGGGGCCCGCCAAACAACATTGTTTAGTCGACGGGAGCTGGAGAAGGCCAACTCTGTGGGACCTTATAGGTCATTGGGATTTGTGCGGTAGCAGGCGGTTCCGGAGGTACTCTGGTCCAATGGAGATGCGTCTTATAGTCCGAAAAATATGGTATAACAATGATATCTATGCATAAATATCCATGTATACACAGTGACTCAATCTGCAAGAGAAACCAGAGCTTTTTCAAGCCAGTGTAAAGCTCCTTTTCCCTTCATTTATTCAGGTACCTTAATATCTCGACAGGGCTGTCACTCTAAATTTGCAAGAGATTATGGTGCTCTCCCTAGGATGGAGAGAAGTGATGTATGATATCTGCTCCCCTATTGATTCTTTGATCAAGACGGGCAAGATGAACTTGAAATGAACATCAAGTCTCAACTCTTTCTGCGCATAATGCGCTATTTAATCCCACATTTTTCAGCTGCTGGGGAATTCAATTGATCCATCATTCCCCACTGATAGTTCTGCTCAAGGATTATGGGTGACATCCACGCAACCTCAGGATCTCAGAGATGACAGGCCAATGAAAGCAGCAGCAGCAAAGGGTAAATCGGCATCTGACATACTTGCACAGGTCAATATATACAAGACTGCAGTATAAATAAATCAAAAGAAGAATCCAAACGTAATACCACGAGGCTAAGGTATAAGGAGCAAATGTACCGTATTTTTTGGAGTATAAGACGCACCTTAGTTTTTGGGGAGGAAAAAAGGGGAAAGAATCTGCTTACCAGGTATTAATCTGGCTAGCATCCTTAGTCTGGTCAGTTTCAGCACATTATTTTACCCCCTGGTCAGGGCTTTAAAAAAACCTTCTTCAGAGAGAGTAACAATGAAAGAGCTTGCAAGCCAGTAAGAGCTGGGAACATTGTTAACACTTGGTTAGGGCTAGAAAGAAACATTTAAAGCAAGCAGAGCAATGAAAAGAAAACCTACAAAGGGCTTGGAAAACATTCTTCGCAGAGAGTAACAATGAAAGAGCTTCCAAGCCAGTAAGAGCTGGAAACATTGTTAGCCCTTGGTTAGGCCTAGAAAGAAACATTTGAAGCCAGCAGAGCAATGAAAAAAAAAACTACAAAGGGCTTAGGAAAACATTCTTCGCAGAGAGTAACAATGAAAGAGCTTGCAAACCAGTAAGAGCCGGGAACATCGTTAGCACCTGGTTAGGGCTGGAAAGAAACATTTGAAGCCAGCAGAGCAATGAAAAAAAAACCCTAAAAAGGGCTTGGAAAACATTATTTGCAGAGAGTAACAATGAAAGAGCTTCCAAGCCAGTAAGAGCTGGAAACATTGTTAGCACTTGGTTAGGGCTAGAAAGAAACATTCGAAGCCAGCAGAGCAATGAAAAAAAAAACTACAAAGGGCTTAGGAAAACATTCTTCGCAGAGAGTAACAATGAAAGAGCTTGCAAGCCAGTAAGAGCTGGAAACATTGTTAGCACTTGGTTAGGGCTAGAAAGAAACATTTGAAGCCAGCAGAGCAATGGGAAAAAAAACCTACAAAGGGCTTTGAAAACATTATTTGCAGAGAGTAACAATGAAAGATCTTGCAAGCCAGTAAGAGCTGGAAACATTGTTAACACTTGGTTAGGGCTAGAAAGAAACATTTGGAGCAAATTAGAGCAACAAAAAAAAACCCTGCAAAGACTTCGGACTTGGAAAACATTCTCTGCAAAGAGTAACAATGAAAAAGCCTGCAAGATAAGAGCTGAGAAGATAGTTAGCACCTAGTTAGGGCTGGGAAAACCACGCTTCAAAAAAAGCTACATTCAGAGTATAAGATGCACCTGAATTTTCAGCTTCTTTTAGGAAGGAAAAAGGAGCGTCTTCTACTCTGAAAAATACGGTATTCAGATTCTGCATCAAGTAATTCTGTCAGTTCTAGGTGGGCTGCTCTCGGTTTAGACTGGAACGCCTGAACTGGTTGTTCCAATTCTACATGGATCTTAGAACCACAAATTGGACCACTGGCTGGTCTCACCCCACCCATTTTGGGGGCTGTTTTTGGCTGTTTTTTCTGCCACTTTCAGCCTTTTTCAAGTTGTTTTCATGCCATTTTTTCAGCCAAAATTGCCCCAAAAAGCTGCCTGGAAATATTTATTTTATTTATTGGATTTGTATGCCGCCCCTCTCCGCAGACTCGGGGCGGCTAACAACAGTGGTAAAACAACATGAACAATCCAATTAATAAAAACAACTAAAAAACCCTTATTATAAAAACCCAAACATACACACAAACATACCATGCATAACTTGTAGTAGCCTAGGGGGAAAGGATAACTTAACTCCCCCATGCCTGGCGACAAAGGTGGGTCTTAAGTAATTTGCGAAAGACAAGGAGGGTGGGGCCATTCTAATCTCTGGGAGGAGTTGGTTCCAGAGGGCCAGGGCCGCCACAGAGAAGGCTCTTCTCCTGGGGCCCACCAAACGACATTGTTTGGTCGACGAGACCCGGAGAAGGCCAACTCTGTGGGGCCTTATCAGCCGCTGGGATTCGTGTGGTAGAAGGCGGTTCCGGATGTATTCTGGCCCAATGCCATGTAGGGATTTAAAGGTCATTACCAACACTTTGAATTGTGAATAGCCCCCAAATGTCCAAAAACCAGCCAAAAACAGCTTCTTTTCCTCTTGCAGCTAGCTTTCCCAGTCTAGCTTGATGTAGTCTCCTGTCAGGAACTGACGTAATATTCCAAATGGCAGAGAGAAGAATTGTAATCATTGCAATGACTTTAACAATGTAAAACTGCTTAGTCACAGTGAATTTACATCTCAGACATCAACACCCTTGAAAATGTCCAAAGATATTTCACCAGAAGAGCCCTTCACTCCTCCCCTTGAAACAGAAGACCCTACGAGACTAGACTTTCAATCCTGGGCCTAGAAAGCCTAGAACTACGGCGCCTAAAACACAATCTAAGTATTGCCCACAAGATCATATGCTGCAACGTCCTACCTGTCGGCGACTACTTCAGCTTCAACTACAACAACACAAGAGCACACAACAGATTTAAACTTAATATTAACCGCTCCAAACTTGACTGTAAAAAATATGACTTCAGTAACCGAGTTGTCAAAGCGTGGAACTCATTACCGGAATCCATAGTGTCATCCCCAAACCCCCAACACTTTACCCTTAGATTATCCACGGTTGACCTCTCCAGATTCCTAGAGGTCAGTAAGGGGCGAGTAGAAGTGCACTAGAGTGCCTTCCATCCCCTGTCCTGTTGCTCTCATATATCTCCTATACCTTTCTTCTATTCCTATATCTCTTCTTCTATTCTTTCATTGATATGTTTATATGTTTATATGTTATATATTCCTATATCTTCTCTTCTCTTCTTTCTTAGATATATTTTACTATGAGTATCTCTTCTATAACCTTCATCATGTATTTTACTATGTGTATATAGATATATACCCATTAAATCCCACAATGTGTATTGGACAAACAAACAAACAAACAAATAAATAAATGGCGAAAGATTTATACAATCTGAAGAGAAACCACGTGCCAAAGGATCTCAGCAGATATTTGAAAACCATCGGAATTGACAAAATCTCCACCTGTCAATTGCAAAAGGCCACTTTACTGGGATCGGCAAACATAATTCGCCGCTACATCACGCAGCCCTAGGTGCTTGGGAAGCGCCCGACTGGTGATGAAATACGAAATCCAGCATAGTGATTTTGTTTGCTGTGTTGTACTGACATAATAATAATAATAATAATAATAATAATAATAATAATAATAATAATAATAATTGTTATTATTATTATTTATTAGATTTGTATGCCGCCCCTCTCTGAAGACTGCTGTGGCGCAGCAGGTAGAGTGCAGTACTGCAGGCCACTAAAGCTGACTGTTAGATCTGCAGGTCAACGGTTCAAATCTCATCACCGGCTCAAGGTTGACTCAGTCTTCCATCCTTCCCAGGTGGGTCAAATGAGGACCCAGATTGGGGGGCCATAGGCTGGCTCTGTTAAAAAGTGCTATTGCTAACATGTTGTAAGCTGCCCTGAGTCTAAGGAGAAGGGCGGCATTAAAAAACAAGATTGAATGAATGAAATAAATGAAATCTTCTATTTTGGGAATTGACTCAATAATACTTTTCATTCTGATTGTCCGGGCTGCCTCAGCTGTGGCCTTCTCCCTTTCTGTCCTCTCTTCCTTGGATTTACGTCCCTGCCTGTGTCCCCAACCTTCTTTTCACAAGACCTCCCCCGGGGAGCTTTCACATCACTGTCAGTTGTTGCCGTTTCAAACTCAATTGTTCTCGTTGGTACAGAGGCAAATGGAGTCATTAATTACCTTCTATCGGCTGGGCTGAGTTTAAAAAACAATCAATACGCCGTGCTTGTCATTCACAGTAGCTCCTCACAGCCAGCCTGGATACTGTAGGCTGTTGTACCCCACCTGCAGATTCAACACACCTTAGGCCAGGGGTCCCCAAACTTTTTACACGGGGGGGGGGGGGGGGGCAGTTCACTGTCCCTCAGACTGTTGGAGGGCTGGACTATTAAAAAAACTATGAACAAATCCCTATGCACACTGCACATACCTTATTTAAAGTAAAAAACAAAATGGGAACAAATACAATATTTAATATTCATTCTCCCTCTTTCTTTCTCTCTCTCTCTTTCTCTCTGTCCTTCTCTCTTTCTATTTCTCTCTCTCTCTCTGTCCTCTCTTTCTATTTCTCTCTCTTTCTCTCTGTCCTCTCTTTCTCTCTCTTTCTCTCTCTTTCTCTCTCTTTCTCTCTCTGTCCTTCTCTCTTTCTCTCTCTTTCTCTCTCTGTCCTTCTCTCTTTCTATTTCTCTCTCTTTCTCTCTCTCTCTCTTTCTTTCTCTCTCTTTCTCTCTCTTTCTCTCTCTGTCCTTCTATCTTTCTCTCTCTTTCTCTCTCTCTCTCTTTCTCTCTGTCCCTCTCTCTTTCTATTTCTCCCTCTTTCTCTCTCTCTCTCTCTTTCTCTCTCTTTCTCTCTGTCCTTCTCTCTTTCTATTTCTCTCTCTCTCTCTCTCTCTCTTTCTCTCTGTCCTTCTCTCTTTCTCTCTCTCTCTCTGTCCTCTCTTTCTATTTCTCTCTCTTTCTCTCTGTCCTCTCTTTCTCTCTCTGTCCTTCTCTCTTTCTATTTCTCTCTCTTTCTCTCTGTCCTTCTCTCTTTCTATTTCTCTCTCTCTGTCCTTCTCTCTTTCTTTCTCTCTCTCTCTCTTGCTTTCTTTCTCTCTCTTCTCTCTTTCTCTCACTCACTCTCTTTGTATCTCTCCCTCTTTCTCTCTCCCTCTCTCTGTCTCCTCCTTTCTTTCTCTATCCCTCTCTATCGCTCCCTCTTTCTCTCCCTCTCCCCTCCTCTCTCTACCTTTCTTTCTCTTTCTCTCTCTACCTTTCTCTCTCTCTCTTTCTCTCTGTCCTTCTCTCTTTCTCTCTCTCTCTCTTGCTTTCTTTCTCTCCCTAAAGGCGGCAAAGGAAGGGGCCAATTGCAGGCCCGCTTTCCGCCCCACCCCCTTGCCTCTCCACTGTCTCCTCGCTCGGCAGCTGATCGCGGTGAATGGACAGGAGATTCGGGAGCTTATTATATCGATCAGTAAAATCTTGTGAGCTGCCGCGGGCCAGTTAAAAGACCTCATCGGGCCGCATCCGGCCCGTGGGCCGTAGTTTGGGGACCGCTGCCTTAGGCCAAGCAAGAGGCTAAACAATTCTAGCTGTGCAAACTCCAGGCAAGTTGCAAATTGACCTCGGGGGGAAAAAGAGAGATTTGTCCCCAATATCTCAGAGAAGCTGTAAGAAACACCAAAACATGACCCTTGCTTTCTGAACGATCGGCACCAGCCCTTAGACCAGTGTTTCCCAACCTTGGCAACATACAGTTTATATAGTAGACCATGTATATTTTTGGGTTCCTGCTCAGAAAAATAAAGAGAAGACTTAAACAACACAATAATTGAGTCTGTCATCTGCACCTCTATAACTGTCTGGCTTGGTGCTGCAACCCAACAAGACCGACACAGACTTCAGAGGAGAATCAGAACTGCAGAAAAAGCAATTGCTGCCAACCTGCCTTCCATTGAGGACCTGTAGACTGCACGAGTCAAAAAGAGGGCGGGGAAAATATTGACTGACCCCTCACATCCTGGACACAAATTGTTTCAACTCCTACCCTCAAAACGTCACTACAGAGCACTGCACACCAAGACAACTAGACATAAGAACAGTTTTTTTCCAAACGCCATCACTCTACTAAACAAATAATTCCCTCCACACTGTCAGACTTATTACTAAATCTGCACTTCTATTCTACTAGTTTTTCTCATCATTCCTATCACCCATTTCCTCCCATGTTTATTTATTTATTTATTTATTACTTGGATTTGTATGCCGCCCCTCTCCGAAGACTCGGGGCGGCTCACAGCATGTAAAACAAATCATAGTAATCAGACAGATTTAAGATATTTAAATATTTTTAAAAAAACCAGGTACTAACAGACACACACACAGACACACCATGCATAAGTTAAACGTGCCCGGGGGAGATGTTTCAGTTCCCCCATGCCTGACGGCAGATGTGGGTTTTAAGGAGTTTACGGAAGGCAGGAAGAGTAGGGGCAGTTCTAATCTCCGGGGGGAGTTGGTTCCAGAGGGCCGGTGCCGCCACAGAGAAGGCTCTTCCCCTGGGGCACGCCAACCGACATTGTTTAGTTGACGGGACCCGGAGTAGGCCCACTCTGTGGGACCTAATCGGTCGCTGGGATTCGTGCGGCAGGAGCCGGTCTCGGAGATATTCTGGTCCAGTGCCATGAAGGGCTTTAAAGGTCATAACCAACACTTTGAATTGTGACCGGAAACTGATCGGCAGCCAATGCAGACTGCGGAGTGATGGTGAAACATGGGCATACCTAGGTAGGCCCATGACTGCTCTCGCAGCTGCATTTTGCACGATCTGAAGTTTCCGAACACTTTTCAAAGGTAGCCCCATGTAGAGAGCATTACAGTAGTCGAACCTCGAGGTGATGAGGGCATGAGTGACTGTGAGTAGTGAGCCCCGGTCCAAATAGGGCCACAACTGGTGCACCAGGCGAACCTGGGCAAACGCCCCCCTCGCCACAGCTGAGAGATGTTGTTCTAATGTGAGCTGTGGATCGAGGAGGACGCCCAAGTTGTGGACCCTCTCTGAGGGGGTCAATAACTCCCCCCCCAGGGTAATGGACGGACAGATGGGATTGTCCTTGGGAGGCAAAACCCACAGCCACTCCGTCTTATCCGGGTTGAGCTTGAGTCTGTTGACACCCATCCAGGCCCCAACAGCGTCCAGGCACCGGCACATCACTTCCACCGCTTCGTTGACTGGGCATGGGGTGGAGATGTAAAGCTGGGTATCATCCGCATATTGATGATACCTCACCCCATGTCCTTGGATGATCTCGCCCAGCAGTTTCATGTAGATATTAAATAGCAGGGGGGAGAGGACCGACCCCTGAGGCACCCCACAAGGGAGAAACCTAGGAGTCGACCTCTGACCCCCACCAACACCGACTGCGACCGGCCAGAGAGGTAGGAGGAGAACCACTGAAGGACAGTGCCTCCCACCCCCAACCCCTCCAGCCGGCGCAGAAGGATACCATGGTCGATGGTATCGAAAGCCGCTGAGAGGTCAAGGAGCACCAGGACAGAGGATAAACCCCTGTCCCGGGCCCGCCAGAGATCATCCATCAACGCGACCAAAGCGGTTTCCGTGCTGTAACCGGGCCTGAAACCCGACTGCTGGGGACCTAGATAATCGGCTTCTTCCAAGGACCGCTGGAGCTGGAGTGCCACCACCTTCTCAACAACCTTCCCCATAAAGGGAAGGTTGGAGACTGGACGATAGTTGTTAAGCACAGCTGGGTCCAGGGAGGGCTTCTTGAGGAGGGGGCGCACAAGCGCTTCTTTATAGAGTGATGGAAAAACTCCCCTCCCCAAGGAAGCGTTGGTAATCTCCTGGGCCCAGCTCCGTGTCACCTCCCTGCTGGCCGAAACCAACCAGGAGGGACACGGATCCAGTAAACAGGTGGCGGAACTCACAGCTCCAATGGCCTTGTCCACTTCATCAGGTGTCACCAGATCAAACTCTCCCCAGACAGGTGGACAAGTACGTGCCCCAGTCACCTCGACTGACTCATTGTCAGTCGACTCTGTTTTACAATTGGAGTCGAGGTCGGCTCGAATCCGAGTGACTTTATCAGCGAAAAACGTGTTAAAGTCCTCGGCACTACTCTGCAAGGGCCCCCCAACTCCCCCCTGATTAAGAAGGGAGCGGGTCACCCTAAACAGAGTGGCCGGGCGGGATTCCGCTGATGCAATCAAGGCGGCATGGTACGCGCATCTTGCCGCCTTGAGCGCCACTTTGTAAGTCTTAATAAAAGCTCTTACAAGTGTTCGGTCGGATTCAGACCTACTCTTCCTCCATCGCTTCTCTAGACGTCTCTTTTGGCGCTTCAACTCCCGGAGCTCCTCGTTGAACCATGGGACTCTACGGGGTCTAACGCCTCGGAGAGGTCGCAAAGGCGCAATCCGGTCTAGAGCCTCCGCAGCAGCCGTATTCCAGGCCTCCGCGAGAGACTCTGCCGAACTGTGGACGAGTGCCTCTGGAATAACCCCAAGCGCCGTCTGAAAGCCCTCTGGGTCCATCAGGCGTCTGGGGCGGAACATCTTCATTGGTTCCGCCTCCCTGCGGGGGAGGATTGGAGCCAGGAAGTCAAGCCGTAGTAGAAAATGGTCTGACCATGACAAAGGCAATGCTTCTAAGCCCCTTAGTCTCAGACCATTACTCAATTGCTCGGAAAGGAATACCATGTCAGGTGCGTGCCCTCTCTCATGAGTCAGACCCTGTACTACTTGAGTCAGGTCCACAGCTGTCATGGTGGCCATGAACTCCTGTGCCAACCCAGAGGTTTCGCCGAGCGACGGCAGGTTGAAGTCCCCCAGGACTATAAGTCCGGGGAACTCCACCGCCAGCCCGGCTACCTCCTCGAGTAGCACAGGCAGGGCTTTAGACACGCAGCTGGGAGGCAGGTACGTGAGAAATAAGCCCACCTGAACCCCTAAGTCCAATTTCATCAAGAGAGACTCGCAACCCGCAATTTCCGGAGCAATGAGTCTACGCAGGCAAAGGCTCTCCCTGGCTACAATAGCCACTCCTTCCCCCCTTCCCTGGGGTCGAGGTTGCTGCCATATCTGAAACCCGGCTGGGCAAATTTCGGAGAGAGGGACACCTCCCTCCGGGCCCAGCCAGGTTTCAGTAATACATGCCAGGTCGGCCTCCTCATCCAGGATCAAATCCCGGATGAGGAGAGCTTTATTTACCACCGACCTGGCATTAAGCAGCAGCAACCTGAGTCCAGGGCCATGTTGACTGTATGACTGTAACTTGTTGCTTATATCCTAAGATTTTTATTAATATTGCTTCTTCATTGCTTATTTGACCCCTATGACAATCATTAAGTGTCGTACCACATGATTCTTGACAATTGTATATTTTATTTTATGTACGCTGAGAGCATATGCACCAAGACAAATTCCTTGTGTGTCCAATCACACTTGGCCAATAAAATATTCTATTCTGTTCTATTCTAATATAACTCCAAGTAAATCAAACTTGTGTGAAATCAAACTGCCCACTTAGGAAGCAACATTGATTGACGAACAATTTCACATGTTGTCAGCACGTTCAACTTTGGAGAGAACAAAGTATTCAATGAGAATATCTCATTCATTCAGATCTAGGATGGGTTCTTGGAGTGTTATTTTTTGGAGCAGTGTAATATGTATGTATACATATGTCATAGATACATAGAATTAAATAGTCTATTTTGGATGTTGACTAATAGTAAATAGAGAGGGAAATTGTATCTCTTTGAGGTGAGGAGAGGCCAGGCACCTTAACCCAAACCCTTGACGTGAGTGACATCAAGTTGGCCATCTTTAAGCCAGTCACATGACTTTTAAGCCACCCTGATCACATGATCATTAAGCGACTCCCACCTGGTCACATAGCCGCCAAGCCACACCCACAAAATAAGCCACGCCCACAGTGTGGTATTAAAAAAAATTGCAGCCCTTCACAACTAATATACGTTTGGCTCAGTACACAGTATAAATTCATTTTGACAATTTGTGCTATGTTACCTGAAGCCAGGCAGTATATATATAAAATTAGTAGAGAATCAAAACGGGGAAACGGAAAAAGAAAAAAGAAGGAGTCAACCTATTCTCCAAAGCACTTAAGGGTAGAACAAGAAGCAATGGGTGGAAACTAAACAAGGAGAGAAGCAACTTAGAACTAAAGAGAAATTTCCTGACAGTTAGAACAATCGATCAGTGGAACAGAAGTTGCCTCCAGAAGTTGTGAATGCTCCAAACACTGGAAGTTTTTAAGCAGATGTTGGATAACCATCTGTCTGAAGGAGTGTAGGGTTTCCTGCCCAAGCAGGGGGTTGGACTAGAAGACCTCCAAGGTCCCTTCCAATTCTGTAGTTGTTGTAGTTGTAGTTGTTATTGTTCTTCTTCATCATCATCATCATCGTCATCGTCATCGTCATCGTCATCATTATTATTATTATTATTATTATTATTATTATTATTATTATTATATTTCATTGCTGGTGGAGATGTCACTGTGTCCACCAGCCAATAGGGATGATAGAATTCCTATTTTTGAAGTAACTTCCCATATTTGTTTTTGAAATGCATTCTTTGCAGTTACAAGAATAAATATTATAGTGAGAAAAAGAACTAAATATGCCACAGATATGTCAGTGAGCACATTACCATCTATATATCAGATAATGGATTGATCAGGCAGGTCACAAAGTAACTGTAAAGATTAGTGAACAAATGTCTATAATTAGGCTGATATTAATGATAAGGCTACTTACATAAATTTAGTGTAGCTTAGTCATTATAGCCTCTGACCCATAATTGATAAATATTACTAGTAGGATTAGGCTTTTATGCTTCTTAAGTTTGTTTGTTTGTTTGTTTATTTAGTTCAGCAAAAAAAATATCTCTTTCGGGTCTCCTGGCCTTTCAAAGAATGTTTAAACAAAGTTGGCTTTGATGCTGCCCATGCCCGTCCACTCTCATAAATTTGAAGAAACATTGGTGCCTAATTTATAGTTGGTTTCTAATCATTACTTGTTGGTTAGATATTATTTTTGCAGTGAATCAGGTCCTTGGAATGCAGTTAAAGATTAAAAATGTTTAATCTTTTGTTAAAATATAATCCCAAAATCTCAAATGTTTCAGGCACTGGGGAACATTGGATATGTCATGCTTGGATTATTGAAGAAAGAAAAAGAAAGAAAGAAAGAAAGAATGAAAGAAAAAGGAAGAAAGAAAGAAAGAGGGGGAGGAAGTGAAAGGAGGAGGGAGGGAAAGAGAAAGAGAAAGGAGGAAGGAAGGAAGGAAGGGGAGAGAGAGAGAGAAAGAAGGAATGAAAGAAAGAAAGAAAGGAAAGAAAGAAAGAAAGAAAGAGGGGAAGGGAGGAGGGAGGGAAAGAGAAAGAGAGAAAGAAAGAAAGAAAGAAAGAAAAAAGGAAGGAAAGAAAGGAAAGGAAGGAAGGAAGAAAGAAAGAAAAAGAAAGAGAGAGAGAGGGGGAGGAAGTGGAGGGAGGAGGGAGGAAAAGAGAAAGGAGGGAGGAAGGAAGGAGAGAGAGAGAGAAAGAAAGAAAGAAAGAGGCGAAGGGAGGATCAAGAGAAAGAGAAAGAAAAAAAGAAGGAAGGAAAAAAAGAAAGAAAGAAAGAAGATTATGTATTAATGGAAGAAGTTTCATGTCCCAGGTTCTAAAAGTTATCTTAATAGAACTGATTAAATAACAGTCTTTAAATTAGATTTGAGGGGATGAAATTCACGAATAGCGATCACTTCCTCTCTACAGAGATGTAGACAAAAAGGACATGTCTTCTAGAATGCATATATGTCTACATAAAAGGGAAAAAAGGATAACATTGCCATAAATGTATATTACAGGCCCCTCAATCAAGCAAAAGAAATACAGTATATGAACTTTTTGCTAGCAACACTTTGTAAGAAACACACAATAGTAACTACTCGGACACAGCTAGGAGACAAACTCTTAAAACAATGGGAGATCAAACAGATACCGAATCAACTCAGCTGACATCCATAATGGGGAGGTGGCAACTAGAGGGACAGCTATACTGGACTTTATTCTTAGCAACAGAGGAGAAATAAACAGATGGGATTGGAGTTGCAGGAATTTTAGGGGAGAGTGACCATGTCATATTAGAATTCAATATAAAACAGACACAAGCAATAGAACATAATCAAACGGGCGATTGAGACCAGTGTTTCCCAACCTTGGCAACTTGAAGATATTTGGACTTCAACTCCCAGAATTCCCCAGCCAGCGACTAAACAATGTCGTCTGGTGGGACCCAGGGGAAGAGCCTTCTCTGTGGTGGCTCTGACTCTCTGGAACCAGCTCCCCCTGAGATTAGGATTGCCCCCACCCTCCTTGCCTTTCGTAAACTCCTTAAAACCCACCTCTGCCGTCAGGCATGGGGGAATTGAAACATCTCCCCCTTGCCCATGTTGTTTTGGTGTATGATTGATTGTGTGCTTGCTTTTGTATATATTGGGGTTGCTTTTATGAATTTTTTAACCTAAAACTGTAATTAGATTGGTAAATATTAGATTTGTCACTATGTACTGTTTTTCCCATTGTTGTGAGCCGCCCCGAGTCTGCGGAGAGGGGCGGCATATAAATCCAATAAATCTAAAATCTAATCTAATCTAAAGTCCAGATATCTCTAAGTTGCCAAGGTTGGGAAACACTGATTTAGACTTTAAAAGAGCTGATTTTAACAAACTCCAAAAGAGCTTGGGAAGGATCCCATGGGTGGAAAACTTTAAAAGGCAAATCAAACGTATTGGAAATTTTGAAATATATTAATACCAAAACCCAGTCCAGTTTAATACCACTCCCCAAAAAAACCCCAACCCCACAACCCCAAGAAAGAACCAGCATGGTTCCACAAAGAACTCCTAGAGCAGGAGAGAGAGAAAAAGAACAAGTATAAAAAATGGAAAGAGCATAAAAAAAAAATTACACAGAACCGGTAGAAAAAAATTCCTTTTTTCCCTTCTGAGCTCTGGGTATGTTTTTCATATCGCAGTAAAAGAGGTTGAATGTGTATAATTTTAGAAGAGCTGTGTGTGTTTGTGTGTACATACACACACAGTTTATATAGTAGGTAATGTATATATTTGTGTGCCTGTGTGTAATATATATGTACACATATGGCACATATGCATAGAATTAAAGAGTATGTTTTGGATGTTGAGTAATAGTAAATAGTAAAGCCAGTCACATGACCTTTAAGCCACCCCCGGTCACATGATTGTCAAGCCACTCCCACCTGGTCACTTGGCTGACAAGCCACACCCACAAAATAAGCCCCGCCCACAATGTGGTAGTAAAAAAATTTCTGCAGCCCTTCACTGCAACTGGTTCATTGTAAATGTGAGTCCATATCCACGCACCTTTCTCACCTTCGCGCATCTTCAAACACCCTCCCGGTCACATGATCATCAAGCCACTCCCACTTGGTCACATGGTCAGCAAGCCACACCCACAAAATAAGCTACGCCCTTCACTGATTTGTTTGCATGTGTGAGGGAAGGGCATTACGTGTGTAGGCACATATGCCCATGCAATTGCGCTCGCACACACCTTTTTGGCACCTGAGACAAAGAAGGTTCACCATCACCAGTATAGGGTCAAGAACACTTCTGAGATCCATTCCAACTCTATTATTCTATGTTCTAAGCCTCTAAGTACGAAGGTTGCCCAAAAAGTAATGCACCACATTTTTTCCCTCAGCCTACAGTAATGGTACGAATGCAAAACTTTAGATATACATTATTGGGATTGTCAGGAGTGCGTGTGTAAATTTTGCATTTCTTCAGACAGAGAGCGTAGCTGCAGCCGTCGTCTGTAAGCGACGTACGTTACAAGCAACGTGTCGTCATTGAATTCCTCACTGCGGAGAAAGAAACTGTTGGGAACATTCACAAACGTTTGCATACAGTTTATGGAGAATCTGCAGTCGACAGAAGTACGGTTAGTCGCTGGGCACAGAGGGGGAGGCCATTACAGTGCAGAAATGGCTTTGTGACCAGAACAAGGAGTGGTACCGACAGGGCATACACACCCTTGTGTCTCGCTGGAGGAAGGCCATAGAACGGGACAGAGATTACGTGGAAAAAACAGGGAGTGTAGAAGAAACATCCTTCTTTCTTGTGTGTAAGTTTCATTCTGTTCAGTAAATATTGAAGGAAAAAAATGTGGTGCATTACTTTCCAGGTGACCCTCGTAATATTTATCCAGCAAGTACAGCCTCCTTCCACATTAATGTTGACTATAATTCTTTTTACAGGCATTAATATCGTCTCCAAAAATCCTCAAACTATTTCGTTCCCTCAAAGGACAAACAGGGGATTGAAGATGACTTTGCTTTCAGTCCCTAACTATCCTTGTTTCAAGAAAGGGCTTCCATTTATGAAGTCTTTGGTGCGGAAAGCTAGGTTGCAAATGACTGCATCAAAATGACAGTGGAAGCAATTAATTTTCTGTTATGTTTTCTGGTGCTAAGAGCTTTGTTAGAGTTGAACAACAGGAAGAATTGATATCACTGCATTCAGGTTTTATCCCATTTAAGAGGAAGAACTTGTCTAATATACAGACCAAAGCTATCATCCATTTAGGGAAGGGCTGCAATTTTACTACCACGTTGTGGGCATGGCTTATTTTGTGGGTGTGGCTTGACAGCCATGTGACCAGGTGGGAGTGGCTTGACGATCATGTTACCGGAGGTCATGTGACTGGCTTAAAAGTGGCCAACTTGACATCACTCAAGTCATGGGTTTGCTTTTTTCTGCAGAAAATATCAATTGTGTTTCACTTGGTATTTTCCAGTGTAACCTATTGTCCTTAACTTTCTTGTGAATATGACTTTGTTCTATAAATTCATTGTTTAATATCGCTTAAATACAATCGAAGCTTACTTTAAGGTGAAAAAATTAAGTTTATGGACTGAGAATAGAAAACATGAACAGCTGCTGAAAAAAATACTAATTTTATAGGTCTCTGCAGATCTTTGAAATGTAATGTGAATGAAATTCCTCTTTCAAACACCTTTATAAAGCAAGGATTATCTTGTTCCTAATCTGTAGAACTGCTACCAATTAGACACTTATTAAGGGTCTTATTAATTATGTTTGTGAGTGACATAGGGGAAGGTTTGGTAGGGAAGGTTTGCCTATTTGCCAATGACTCTAAAGTGTGCAATAGGGTTGATATTCCTGGAGGGGTCTGTAATATGGTAAATGATTTAGCTTTACTAGATAAATGGTCAAAGCAATGGAAACTGCAGTTTAATGTTTCCAAATGTAAAATAATGCACGTGGGGAAAAGGAATCCTCAATCTGAGTATTGCATTGGCAGTTCTGTGTTAGCAAAAACTTCAGAAGAGAAGGATTTAGGGGTAGTGATTTCTGACAGTCTCAAAATGGGTGAGCAGTGTGGTCGGGCAGTAGGAAAAGCAAGTAGGATGTTTGGCTGCATAGCTAGAGGTATAACAAGCAGGAAGAGGGAGATTGTGATCCCCTTATATAGAGCGCTGGTGAGACCACATTTGGAATACTGTGTTCAGTTCTGGAGACCTCACCTACAAAAAGATATTGATCAAATTGAATGGGTCCATAGATGGGCTACAAAAATGGTGGAAGGTCTTAAGCATAAAACGTATCAGGAAAGACTGAATGAACTCAATCTGTATAGTCTGGAGGACAGAAGGAAAAGGGGGGACATGATCAAAACATTTAAATATGTTAAAGGGTTAAATAAGGTTCAGGAGGGAAGTGTTTTTAATAGGAAAGTGAACACAAGAACAAGGGGACACAATCTGAAGTTAGTTGGGGGAAAGATCAAAAGCAACATGAGAAAATATTATTTTACTGAAAGAGTAGTAGATCCTTGGAACAAACTTCCAGCAGACGTGGTTGGTAAATCCACAGTAACTGAATTTAAACATGCCTGGGATAAACATAGATCCATCCTAAGATAAAACACAGGAAATAGTATAAGGGCAGACTAGATGGACCATGAGGTTTTTTTCTGCCGTCAGACGTCTATGTTTCTATGTTTCTAAGGGATGTTGCCTACAATTTCCCTATTTCAACACTCTTTTCTTCTGGAAATCCTCAGAAAACAAGGCTACTTGGAAAAGGATTTGGACTATGACCTTATGTTTTAATAAACTTAAAATTTCAAAGTAGAATTTTTATTAAATCCACGTTGTCATTTAATCTGGCATTAAATATGAGTTGGAGCCAAAGGGCAAATGAGGTTTTAATTGTGCATTAAAAAAAATAAGAAGATAATGGAATTTTATGCATTTGCAAGTGATCTAGTGCTTTACTTAACATTTGAATGAATTTTCTGGAAATTTTGAAAGTGATAAAAATAATCTCTGGTGCGGAGAAGCTTTGAGAAAAATGAAGATTTTATGGGAAAAAATTAAATTAGAGTCACCGGGTGACTCTAAATTAGAGTCACCGGACCAGATTATCTCAGGTCCCACACAGTGGGTCTTCTCCGGGTCCCGTCAACTAAACAATGCCGCTTGGTGGGACCCAGGGGAAGAGCCTTCTCTGTGGCGGCCCCAGCCCTCTGGAACCAACTCTCCCCAGAGATTAGAATTGCCCCCACCCTCCTTGCCTTTCGTAAGCTACTTAAAACCCACCTCTGTCGCCAGGCATGGGGGAATTGAGATGCTCTTTCCCCCTAGGCCTTTACAATTTTATGCATGGTATGTCTGTATGTATGTTTGGTTTTTTATATTAATGGGTTTTTAATCATTTTTAGTATTGGATTATTACTGTACACTGTCTTATTACTGCTGTTAGCCGCCCCGAGTCTCCGGAGAGTGGCGGCATACAAATCCAATAAATAATAATAATAATAATAATAATAATAATAATAATAATAATAATAATACAGTACTTATTTTTAGTACTTTTAAAATTATAAAGTTTAAAAGAATAGCTTGTTTAATCACAAGTATATATTTCTTCGTTGACTTTACTTTTACATGTGTTTTAATTTATATTGCATTATGGAGCTAAATCCTAATGAACTCTAAGGAAAAGAGCCTTCATAATTTTTGCCTTTTAAAAGCAGACACTTGAAATACCGGTAATAACTTTGAAAACAGGAAAAGTCCTCAATGCTGTTCTATAGTTCAACAACAAACGTACTTTATATGCCATATGAAACAGTCTTTAAAGCCTCATTTTATTAAACTGAACTTCTAAAAATAATTTCTCCTACGCCTGCTTCTTTTCATTAAATAATTTATCATTTTCCTGAACTCATTCATATTTTCATATATTAACTATTTCTTGTTTAGTAAGCATATTACTAAATGTAAAAGCACTTTCTGCAGATTATAAATATTTAAGCGTGATTTAGTAGGATCTGCAAAATAACAGCTGGAATGTGATATAAAAGGGGAAAAAATCTTTTTTTCAAAAAATAGTTTACAAATCAAATTTGACTATTATTAATCAATGCAAAACAAAATCTCTTTTAAAAATACTTTAAAAATAAGGTTCTACATTTAGGCAAGAAAGACAAAGCGCCCAGGTACAGTATATGTGGTACATTGCTCAACAGGAGTAATTGTGAGAGGGATCTTGGAGTCCTGGTGGACAACCATTTAAATAGGAGCCAGCCGTGTGCAGTAGCTGCCAAAAAAGCCAACACAGTTCTAGGCTGCATTAACAGAGGGAGAGAATCAACATCGCGTGAAGTGTTAATACCACTTTATAAGGCCACACTTGGAATCCTGCATTCAGTTTTGTTTGCTATGATGCAAAACGGATGTTGAGACTCTAGAAAAAGTGCAGAGAAGAGCGACAAATAGGATTAGGGGACCGGAGGCTAAAACATATGAAGAACGGTTGCAGGAACTGGACATGGCTAATTTAATGAAAAGAAAGACATGATAGCAGCCTTTCCAATATCTCAGGGGTTACCACAAAAAAGGAGTCCACCTATTCTCCAAAGCACATGATGATAGAACAAGAAGCAATGGGTGGAAACTAAACAAGGAGAGAAGCAACTTAGAACTAAGGAGAAATTTCCTGACAGTTAGAACAATTAATCAGTGGAACAGCTTGACTCCCTCCAGAAGTTGTGAATGCTCCAACACTGGAAGTTTTTAAGAAGATGTTGGATAACCATCTGTCTGAAGTAGTGTAGGGTTTCCTGCCTAAGCAGGGGGTTGGACTAGAAGACCTCCAAGAACCCTTCCAACTCTGTGATTACTGTTAACCAAGGAAGCAAAATTCCCATCCAGGTAATATTTTTTTTTTTAAAGGTAGAAAGGGACGCCTCAGGTTACTAAAACTCAGAATGAAAACTTGCATCCTAAATTCCATTAGGATATTTTGAAGAGACAAGGGAGGGATTTTAGGAGCCTAAGTGTTGTGGTTGGCTCTGCCCCATCTCCTGCCCCAGGGAATGGGGAGGTGGACGCAGGGGTAACTTCAACATGTCACAGGCCTGTGTTATTGCCGACAGAGTCAGTTCAGAGTTTAGTTTCCTCAGACGAAGAAGAAGGTGGGAGTGACTTGGAAGAGGAGGGCTTGGCACACAGCCAAGGCAGTCAATCTTCCTTATCTTCTATTGCTTCAGATGATGACATGTTGGACCCACGCAAGCGCAGAATTATGCGTAGAAGAGACCAAGTAAGAACATATTACAGGAAATAAGGGAGGCCACCTGTGTTTGGGTGGGGCTCCAGTAATTAGGGCTGCTGCTATAAATAGCAGCATGTGGGTTTGGCCGTTGTGGAAGAATATCTGTTCGCAGTTTCGTCAGGAATCTTGTGTGCTGGACTTTGTTGCTTTTTCATGCCTTTGAAACCAAAGCAGAGCAACGTGTGTGTGTGTTTGTGTGTCTCACTTCGTTGGAAGAAGAAGGGGTGTGAAGTTTCTTCACAGCTGCTAGCTAAGTACTTAATGACTGCTTAAGGGAAATTGTACAGACTACCTGGTTGTTTTGGGACGAGTGCTCTTTGCAATACAAAAAGAGTGCTTAGTTTAATTTGCCTTTTGTGATAAAGAACATTGTTTTGAATTTTCAAATGTGTGTGTGTCTGAAATTTGTACCCTTGAATTTTTGGGAGGCTCCTACCAGAGAGCCCGGCAGAACACTAAGCCAATGGTAATCAGTTCCCAATACCGGGATTCAAACCCAGGGCCCATAAGAATCACAACAGCAGCAGCAGAACAAAACAAAGATAACTAGAAGGGCTTCTGACAGCCTTAATTCATCATTGTGCCCGCTTGCTTTTTTTCTTTTTTTCCTTTTCATGTTCTCATTATATTTGTTTGTAAAAGTGGAATTCAATTTTGAAGGTAATTTTCCAGAAAGAATGGAGGGGTGGTAGGATTGCTAGATAAGACAGCACTGGTGGGAGGGGGGGGAACCGGAGGAAATTTAGGCTAGGCGCAGCCCAGGGGCACCTCGTGGCAAGGTGAAAGGAAATTACATATTCAGTCTCCATCCATGAATCTTTCTTAATGTTGCCCGCCTCCTCCTCGAAAACAATGGAGGCTTTTTTCCCCTTTTACAAGAAGGGCTAGAAGACGAGGACACAGCATTCACTTTAAATTCAGGATCATTAATTCACCTGATTACCAGAGGAGAAAGAGACCTTCTCCTTTCCACCCCCACCCCTCCCAAATCTACCGTGATTGTAGGTGTTAGCATTCCACACTGGGCTAACCAATGTTAGAATTATTATTATTATTATTATTATTATTATTATTATTATTATTATTATTATTATTATGAAAGAAAGAGAGAGAGAGAGAGAAAGAGAAAGAAAGAAAGAAAGAGAAAGAAAGAAAGAAAGAGAAAGAAAGAAAGAAAGAAAGAAAGAAAGAAAGATTACAGTAATATCTCGTCTTACGAACTTAATTTGTTCCGGAAGTAGGTTCGTAAGGTGAAAGGTTCGTAAGACTAAACATTGTTTCCCATAGGAAACAATGTAAAAGCGATTAATGCGTGCAAAGGGGGAAACAAATCGCAAAATGGTGCTCCGCTGGGCGCTGCCGCCCAGCTGTCACCTTTTAAAACAGCCGGGGGGCTTCTCGGCGTTCTCCCAAACCCGAACTTTTTGGGTTCGGGTTCGGGAGGCCCCTGAGAAGCACCGCCATCCAGCTGTCACCTTCTGAAACAGCCGGGGGGCTTCTCGGCGTTCTCCCGAATGCCGAACCTGGAAGTTCAGGTTCGGGTTCCAGAGGCCACCGAGAAGCGCCTGGCTGTTTCAGAAGGTTACAGCCGGGCAGCGGCGCCCAGCGGAGTGCCGTTTTTGCAATCGGCGGTGGCGTTTTCGGCCGATCTGGAGGCTGGAAAGGAGGTGGGGAATCCCAATAGGGAATTCCATGGGTGGAGCTTTGACGTCACGAAGACGTCCTTCCTGGAGGCCCGAAAAGTTCGGGTTCAGGAGAATGCCGAGAAGCCCCCCGGCTGTTTTAAAAGGTGACAGCCGGGCGGCGGGGCCCAGCGGAGCGCCATTTTGCGATCTGCGGTGGGTTCATAAGCCGAAAAACATTCGTAAGAAGAGGCAAAAAGTTTCCAAACCCCGGGTTCGTATCACGAGGGGTTCGTATCACGAGGTACCACTGTACTTAAAAAAAAAAAAATATTGCATTACTTTTGGAACACACCTTGTATTGACAAAGCCAACCAGTACCGTACATGGTATTGACAGTAGATGGGCATGGAATTGACCTCGGGCACGTCTGAAATGAACCAAATGAAGTCGCAACCCGAGATTCACCCAGGTTCAGTTAGGGAGGACGACATGGCATAGCAGCCATCACGGCCGACCGTCTCTATTGTGCTGTTACTACAAATTAAAAGGGAGCATGTTTTTGCCCTACACGATTGTCTCTTGAGCAGGGGAGCCAAATGTATGTCAGCGCGTATGTTGGGGAGGGGCAAGGAAGAGAATTTATCATTTCCTTCTCGGAAGCCCAGGCGCTGTATCACCATGTGAGATGACATTTGAATTTACAATTCTGCTGAGAAAAGCTATTAATTCACAAATTAACATCCCCCCCTTCTCTCTCTCTCTCTTTTTTTCTTCTCCCTCTTACGTGAATGTGCAAAGCAATTGAAAAGACAAAGGAAATAGCCTCGAGGAAGAGATTTTACTACTTGTCTGTCTGGGTAGAGATTGCTTCCAGGTAGATAAACCAATTACCTGAGCCACCGCTCATGGCAAACTCTATTGCCTTCCTTTGTAGAACTGCTCGGGCCATGGCTGGATTAAGCTTTATGTATCTCATTAATGTATGCTGGTAAGCCTCGTCCAGTATGAGGCTGAATGGGAGAAAGGGAGGATGGATGGTAAAGAATATTTATTCATTTTTATTTATTTTTATTTTTTGCCAAGTACAGTGATACCTCGTCTTACAAACGCCTCGTCATACAAACTTTTCGAGATACAAACCAGGGGTTTAAGATTTTTTTGCCTCTTCTTACAAACTATTTTCACCTTACGAACCCACCACCGCCGCTGGGATGCCCCACCTCCGGACTTCTGTTGCCAGCGAAGCACCCATTTTTGTGCTGCTGGGATTCCCCTGAGGGTCCCCTCCATGGGAAACCCCACCTCTGGACTTCCATGTTTTTGTGATGCTGCAGGGGAATCCCAGCAGGAGAATCCCAGTAGTGCAAAAATGGGCGCTTTGCTGGCAACAGAAGTTCGGAGGTGGGGTTTCCCATGGAGGGGACCCTCAGGGGAATCCCAGCAGCGCAAAAACGGGCGCTTTGGCTGGCAAAAGGGGTGAACTTTGGGTGTGCACTCGTTAATTGCTTTTCCATTGATTCCTATGGGAAACATTGTTTCGTCTTACAAACTTTTCACCTTAAGAACCTCGTCCCGGAACCAATTAAGTTTGTAAGACAAGGTATCACTGTATGTACTGGTGGTATACAGAGATAAAATAATATTTATATACATGATACTAGTACATTGTAATACTAATGCATTGACAACCAGACAATGTCGTCTGGCGGAGCCGAGGGGAAGAGCCTTCTCTGTGGCGGCCCCGATCCTCTGGAATCCTATTCTTTTTAATATGTTTGTGAGTGACATAGGGGAAGGTTTGGTAGGGAAGTTTTACCTATTTGCCGATGACTCTAAAGTGTGCAATAGAGTTGATATTCCTGGAGGCGTCTGTAATATGGTAAATGATTTAGCTTTACTAGATAAATGGTCAAAGCAATGGAAACTGCAGTTTAATGTTTCCAAATGTAAAATAATGCACTTGGGGAAAAGGAATCCTCAATCTGAGTGTTGTATTGGCAGTTCTGTGTTAGCAAAAACTTCAGAAGAGAAGGATTTAGGGGTAGTGATTTCTGACAGTCTCAAAATGGGTGAACAGTGTGGTCAGGCGGTAGGAACAGCAAGTAGGATGCTTGGCTGCATAGCTAGAGATATAACAAGCAGGAAGAGGGAGATTGTGATCCCGCTATATAGAATCCTGGTGAGACCACATTTGGAATACTGTGTTCAGTTCTGGAGACCTCACCTCCAAAAAGATATTGACAAAATTGAACGGGTCCATAGATGGGCTACAAAAATGGTGGAAGGTCTTAAACATAAAACGTATCAGGAAAGACTTAATGAACTCAATCTGTATAGTCTGGAGGACAGAAGGGAAAGGGGGGACATGATCGAAACATTTAAATATGTCAGAGGGTTAAATAAGTTTCAGGAGGGAAGTGTTTTTAATAGGAAACTGAACACAAGAACAAGGGGACAGAATCTGAGGTTAGTTGGGGGAAAGATCAGAAGCAATGTGAGAAAATGTTATTTCACTGAAAGAGTAGTAGATGCTTGGAACAAACTTCCAGCAGATGTGGTTAGTCAATCCACAGTAACTGAATTTAAACATGCCTGGGATAAACATATATCCATCCTAAGATAAAATACAGGAAACAGTATAAGGGCAGACTAGATGGACCATGAGGTCTTTTTCTGCCGTCAGTCTTCTATGTTTCTATGTTTCTATGAATCAGCTCCCTCCAGAGATTCGAACTGCCCCCACCCTCCTCACCTTCCGCAAGAGCCTTAAGACCCATATATGTCACCAGGCATAGGGCAACTAGTACATGCCCCCCCCATACACAACTATTAAAAGTTATGTGTGGTTATGATTGTGATATATTGATTGTTTTTTAAGATAATGGGTTTTAGTCATAGTTTTAATGATTAGATTTAGATTTATTAGATTAGATACAATAACCTATATTGTTTTGTTGTTGTTGTGAGCTGCCCTGATTAATTAATTAATTAATTAATTAATGTTTTAATTAGTAAGAGAGAAATGTGAGGACAGGGGATGCCCCTTGCTGACCTCTTATGAATCAGAAGAGGTCAACAGTCGAGAGTCTAAAGGGGAAAGTTTTAGGGGTTAGGTGATGATACTACAGAGCAGCGGTCACCAAAATGGACCGCTGAGGCCATTGTCACTGGACCCTAGTCTCTGGCCAACGGGTATGATGTATCCTTGTTTTTCAAGGGTGATTGAATGATTTTTAATGGTAGAAGGTTCTTATAATGGGTTTTAAAATAGTTAATTATGTTACAGTAATTGGATTCCAGTAATTGTGAGCCACCCCAAGTCCTCGGAGAGGGGCGCCACTCAAATCAAATCAAATCAAATCAAATCAAATCAAATCAAATCAAATCAAATCAAATCAAATCAAATCAAATCAAATCAATTCAATTCAATTCAATTCAATTCAATTCAATTCAAATCAAATCATGCATACATACATACATACATACATACATACATACATACATACATACAGTGTTCCCTCTAATTTTTTGGGGGGTGGGCGGAAAAGTATAGTGTCTGAGCGGCAGTCCCCTCGGGACTGGGCGGCACAGAAATAATAAATAAATAAATAAATAAATAAATAAATAAATAAATAAATAAATACATACATACATACATACATACATACATACATACATACATACATACATACATACTGTGTGTCTATAACAGTGAGTTCATAATAGGGCAACTCTATCAATATCAAAATGCCACTTAAATAGTTGAGCTAGTTTCAAACTAGATTTTGATTTTCTTTCTCTTTTCCTTCCTCTCTTTTTTCTATCTGTTTCTCTCTCTTCCTCTCTTCCTCTCTCTCTCCTTCCCTCTCACTCTTTCCCTCTCGGCTTCTGGGCAGGTTTGGAAAACTCTGAGTTGATGATGGTTTTTAAGTGAGCGATTGCTCACTGCTCAGCTTAGAGGGAACTATGCATACATACATACATACATACATACATACATACATACATACATACATACATAAAACTAATTCTAATGAACAAAGAAGATATGGCTGAAGAATAAAACTTTTGAAAACTTTGGGAGGAAGTGGACACATCAATATGGGGTTTTAAGATAATATAGGAAGAAACCTTAGCACAGTGGAGAAATTGGAGCCTAATGGAATAATGGGCAGAAAATCCTCAGGCTAAGTAAGTAAGTCTAAGAATTCCTCAGCAATAAAACACTGAAAGTGCAAGCAATCATCATTATGGTGACAAAAAAAAGCCCATGGAAAGCAGTTTAAAACGCATTTACAGGTGCACAGGCAGCTTTTGACTGAGCTAAGAGCAAAACAGGACTGCATAAGAAACGAAAGACAGGTGAATTCACCAAAGAGGTACACCAGCAGGTCACTAATATTGGGTGCGGAAGCTAGAAAGATCCAAAAGGAAATTACATTTGTACATAATGTAATGCTCTCTACATGGGGCTACCTTTGAAAAGTGTTCGGAAACTTCAGATCGTGCAGAATGCAGCTGCGAGAGCAGTCATGGGCTTACCTAGGTATGCCCATGTTTCACCAACACTCCGCAGTCTGCATTGGTTGCCGATCAACTTCCGGTCACAATTCAAAGTGTTGGTTATGACCTTTAAAGCCCTTCATGGCACTGGACCAGAATATCTCCGAGACCGCCTGCTGCCGCACGAATCCCAGCGACCGATTAGGTCCCACAGAGTTGGCCTTCTCCGGGTCCCGTCAACTAAACAATGTCGGTTGGCGGGCCCCAGGGGAAGAGCCTTCTCTGTGGCGGCCCCGGCCCTCTGGAACCAACTCCCCCCGGAGATTAGAACTGCCCCTACCCTCCTTGCCTTTCGTAAGCTCCTTAAGACCCACCTTTGTCGTCAGGCATGGGGGAACTGAGACATCTCCCCCGGGCATATACAATTTATGAATGGTATGTTTGTATGTATGTATGTGTGCTTAGAAAATGGGGTCTTTTAAATATTTTTAAACAGTAATTTAGATTTGTTGTAAATTGTTTTCACTTTGTTTTGAGCCGCCCCGAGTCTGCTGAGAGGGGCGGCATACAAATCTAAATAATAAATAAATAAAATAAATAATATAAAAAAGAAGGGGAGTTCTGAGCACTGAGAATATTGTAGGATATTGTCGTGGTTGGATCGCAGCCAGTTCCTTTACTCACAGACTCTGAAGAGGAGGAACCAGGTTTGTCTGAGCATCCTAGCCCCGTGGGGCTATCAGAGGAGTCGGATAGGGAGGGTGAGGAAGGGATGGAGATTGAGGGTCTTGCAGAGAATATAGAAGACCCAGCTAGGGCCTCGTCTGGGTCAGATGAGGAGGGGGATATTGTGGACCCTATTTTTGATGCATGAGTGAGAACAATGCATGGGAGACAATAGCAGTTGCACAGACGTAGAGGGAGGCCTCGAATACTACTGTGCGTAGTGTTTAAAAGGGGAGGAGACTGGGGGGGTCCCTTTGCAGGAAATCAAGGTTTATACCTATAAGAGGGAAATAGCAAGCTCAGAGATTTTTCCCCCTCTCAAAGTCTTGAAAAAAAATATAGTTTTGAGAAATCTGTGAGTATTTCTGCTTCAGCCAAGCAGCCAAGCAAGTTACAACTCTGTTTTGGCACATTCCTTATCAGTTTTGCTGCTGGCTTTGAATTTTGGCGGTGGGTGGACATTCTTTGCTTTAATTTGCGGCTTTCAACAAGTTAGCTTGTACAATAGACTATTATACTTCCCAACTATGTGTCTGAGTATTAATGGGGATTTAATTGCTGATTGGTCGTCAAGTCAGGCTGAACAGATATTAACACAATGGAGAGAAGACTGATGTTTTAAACTTTGTACCTTACTGTTGTAATCATAGGTTTTAAGCACTGAAATTTGGAAATAAGATATTGCTGGAGAGTGATGTTTTAAGCCTAAATCGTGTGCTGAATAAAACTTTAATTCTTCCTCTATGGAAAGGCAGCCCAGGCTGAATAAGCATCCTGCAGAATCATGACCATGTATGGAAAGCATTTCCAGAAAACCTATAGAACTTCCATATAAGGAAATATATGCCTTACACATTCCTTTGCTAATCACCAGTAAATACACATTCCTGGGAAAAGGCAAGGAATGTAGCTTCTGTTAATTACCTAAAGGGAAGCCTTATATGGTATAGGATGTGGCGTTCGCGAATTGGTTATTCTGTACCACATGTCAGAACTGTGAAAACACAATAAATAGGAGAGACCTTTATTCATTTGAGGTCGTCCTCCCATCGAGAAAACATTCTCTCTGTCATTTCATTCTGATGTGACAATCATGGCATGCTGTGCCTCCCTAGAGGGCGACCCACTGAAGGAGGGATGCATGCCTTCACCTTACCCACCTAGATAGAGTAGGGATGCAAAGGTCAAATGAATAACTTGGCAAAAGGCTTGACAGTGCTACAATTAGAAGCAGAGGTGGACTTCACATAATTTAAAAACTGGTCCCGCCCAGAATCAAAAATGTGTGCACGCATCTTGCGCACATACATGCAGCTTCAAAAACCATGGCAATTCCCTTGCGCACATACACACATGCAGTAGACAACACAGTATCAACAGTAGAGACCTTCAAACTTCTAGGATCTATCAGACCTCAAGGTCTAAAATGCTGCGCACTGGGTTGACCTCTTCATTGAGCTGTCCACCAAAACCCCAAGATCCCTTTCTTGGGTTGTCTCAGAAAGCTTGGTCCCCATCAGTTGGTAGGTGTAATTGGACACAAATTGTTTCAACTCCTACCCTCAAAACATTGCTACAGAGCCCTGCACACCAAGACAACTAGACACAAGAACAGTTTTTCCCCCGAACACCCTCACTATGCTAAACAAATAATTCCCTCAACACTGTCAAACTATTTACTAAGTCTGCACTTCTATTCTACTAGTTTTTCTCATCATTCCTTTCACCCATTTCCTGCCATGTTGACTGTATGACTGTAACTTGTTGCTTATATCCTAATATTTTTATTAATATTGCTTCTTCATTGCTTATTATTGTTTATTTAAGTGTCGTACCACATGATTCTTGACAAATGTATATTTTATTTTATGTGTGCTGAGAGCATATGCACCAAGACAAATTCCTTGTGTGTCCAATCACACTTGGCCAATAAAATTCTATTCTATTCTATTCTATTCTATTGTTTAAGTTAAAATGCATTGGTCACTTTGTTGCCCACTCACTCAATTTCGAGAGATCTTTCTGAACTCCCGACAATCAGTTTCACTTTTCACTATAATTTAGTGTCATCATCAGCAAACTTTGCTACCTCACTATTTACTTCTACATCCAGATCATTAATGAATAAATTAAAAAGCAACGGTCCCAAAAATGAACCTTGGGATACACCACTTCTCACTTCTTTCCATCCAGAGAATTGTCCATTTATTGCCACCCTTTGCTTCCTACAATTTAGCCAGTTACCAATCCAGGACAAGACCTGTCCTCTCATTCCGTGGCTGAAGAGCTTTTTTAGGATCCTTTGGTGAGGGACTTTGTCAAAAGCCTTTTGAAAGTCAAGATATACAATATCAACGGGGTCCCCTTTATCTATGTGTTTATTTACACCATCAAAGAATTCTAACAAGTGAGTAAGACATGGTTTGCTTTTGCAGAAACCATGTTGATTTTCTTTCAGCAATGCCTGTTTTTCTGTGTGCCCAATAATTTTATCTTTAATAATGGTTTCCATCACATTGCTTGGAACTGAGGTTTAAACTGACTGGTCTATAATTTCCTGGATCGCCTCTGGATCCTTTCTTGAAGATCGGGGTTACATTTGCCTCCCTCCAATCCTCAGGTACAGTGCCTGATCTTAGAGAAAGATACAGGTGCCCTTCATGGCATCGGACCAGAATATCTCCGGGACCGCCTTCTGCCGCACGAATCCCAGCGACCAGTTAGGTCCCACAGAGTTGGCCTTCTTCGGGTCCCATCGACTAAACAATGTCATTTGGCGGGACCCAGGGGAAGAGCCTTCTCTGTGGCGGCCCCGACTCTCTGGAACCAACTCCCCCCAGATATCAGAATGGCCCCCACCCTCCTCGCCTTTCGTAAGCTCCTTAAAACCCACCTCTGTCGTCAGGCATGGGGGAATTGAGACATTCTTTCCCCCTAGGCCTTTATAATTTATGTATGGTATGCTTGTGTGCATGTTTGGGTTTTAATAAGGGTCTTTTAATTATTTTAAATATTAGATTTGTTATATGTTGTTTCACTATTGTTGTTAGCTGCCCCGAGTCTACGGAGAGGGGCGGCATGCAAATCTAATAAATAAGTAAGTAAGTAAGTAAATAAGTAAGTAAGTAAGTAAGTAAGTAAGTAAGTAAGTAAGTAAGTAAGTAAGTAAAATAAAATAAAATAAAATAAAATAAAATAAAATAAAATAAAATTAAATTAAATTAAATTAAATTAAATTAAATAAATAAAATAAAATAAAATAAAATAAATAAAATAAAATAAAATAAAATAAAATAAAATAAAATAAAATAAAATATAAAATAAAATAAAATAATAAAATAAAATAAAATAAAATAAATAAATACAACATTCTGTATACGTAACTTTGATACAACTTTTATCCACCTATAATGATCGTCTAGCCGTGCTTACAAAGGTGAACTCTGCCTGCTGTAATCTGTGAAACTCATTTTTTAAAAAAAGCTATTCTGGATTACGATACTCGAGTGCTTTCCTCTTTTATTTTAAATAGTTTCCCAGCTCGCTAGGGCTCCAACGACTTTCCCAAAGGAGCGAAGTGAGGCGAAACAGAAAAAGGAGAAAAAAACTTTCCCCTACCTTCGTCACGTTTCCTCTTCTCGCCATTTGATCGAGGAATCCCCAGGATCCCATTAATCGAGTAGGAGCCCACTGGATCATTGGAGGCACTGGAGACAGGAGGGGAAGCTGTACTGGGAACTGGACAAAAGGAGAAAGGAAGAGGGCTCAGCCGAGTAGGAGCCAATAGCTAGGAAGTGACATATATCCCCAACCTCATTTGAAGACCTTTGCCAAGGGACCAATTCCAGTTAAGCCAGGGTTTCTCAAATAGTGGGGCAGGACCTCTGGGGAACATGCTTTTTTTTGCCATAGAGAGTCAGAGGTTTTTTTTGCACCGAACAATAGCACAAAGCAAAGAGTAGGAGATATGAAGTGCATGTAACAAAACCTAAATAAACAATAGATAGATAGATAGATAGATAGATAGATAGATAGATAGATAGATAGATGATAGATAGATAGATAGATAGATAGATAGATAGATAGATAGATAGATAGATAGACAGATAGACAGATAGACAGATAGACAGATTAGATAGATAGATAGATAGATAGATAGATAGATTAGATAGATAGATAGATAGATAGATAGATAGATTAGATAGAAAGATTAGATAGACAGATAGACAGACAGACAGACAGATAGATAGATAAATATTTATATTGATAGATTAGATAGATAGATAGATAGATAGATAGATAGATAGATAGATAGATAAAAATATAAGCCAAAAAAGTCATATCTCAAGACCTGAAATGGTCCCCTAACATCAAAAACATCATCAAACAAGCTCAATAAGGAACATTCTTTCACAAGGAACACAGTATCAACAACAGTAGAGACCTTCAAATTTCTAGGTTCTATCATATCTCAAGACCTAAAATGGTCACCTAACATCAAAAACATCATCAAAAAAGCACCACAAAGAATGTTCTTTCTGCGCCAACTCAGGAAGCTCAAACTGCCCCAGGAGCTGCTGATCCAGTTCTACAGAGGAATCATGGAGTCTGTCATCTCTACCTCTATAACTGTCTGGTTTGGTTCTGCAACACAATAGGACCAACACAGACTTCAGAGGAGAATCAGTACTGCAGAAGAAACAATGGCTGCCAATCTGCCTTCCATTGAGGGCCTGTATACTGCACAAGTCAAAAAGAGGGCGGTGAAAATATTGACTGACCCTTCACATCCTGGACACAAACTTGTTCAACTCCTACCCTCAAAACGTCACTACTGAGTACTGCACACCAAGACAACTAGACACAAGGACAGTTTTTTCCCGAATGCCATCACTCTGCTAAACAAACAATTCCCTCAACACTGTCAAACTACTGTATTTACCAAGTCTGCACTACTATTACTACTAGTTTTTTCCCATCATTCCTATCACTCACCTCCTCCCACTTCTGACTGTATGACTGTAACCTGTTGCTCCTTAGGATTATTATTATTATTATTATTATTATTATTATTATTATTATTATTATTAATTAGAGTTGTATACCGCCCTTCTCCGAAGACTCGGGGCGGCTCACAACAGTAATAAGAAACAGTGTAACAATGGGACAAATCTAATAATAAAGAATATATAAAAACCCCAATAATTAAAAACCATACAGCACATACATACCAAACATGAAATATAAAAAGCCTGGGGGAGATGTCTTAGTTCCCCCATGCCTGGCGATACAGGTGGGTCTTCAGTAACTTGATTTCTCATTGCTTATTTGACCCCTATGAGTAACCTCACCTACAAAAAGATATTGACAAAATTGAACGAGTCCAAAGACGGGCTACAAGAATGGTGGAAGGTCTTAAGCATAAAACGTATCAGGAAAGACTTCATGAACTCCATCTGTATAGTCTGGAGGACAGAAGGAAAAGGGGGGACATGATCGAAACATTTAAATATATTAAAGGGTTAATAAGGTCCAGGAGGGAAGTGTTTTTAATAGGAAAGTGAACACAAGAACAAGGGGACACAATCTGAAGTTAGTTGGGGAAAGATCAAAAGCAAGGTGAGAAAATATTATTTCACTGAAAGAGTAGTAGATCCTTGGAACAAACTTCCAGCAGACGTGGTTGGTAAATCCACAGTCACTGAATTTAAACATGCCTGGGATAAACATATATCCATTGTAAGATAAAATACAGGAAATAGTATAAGGGCAGACTAGATGGACCATGAGGTCTTTTTCTGCCGTCAGTCTTCTATGTTTCTATGTTTCTAATTCTGGGAGTTGAAGTCCAAATATCTTCAAGTTGCCAAGGTTGGGAAACAGTACACTAGATAACATAAACATGTTTCTGTTTGGGAGGGGAAGTATTTAAAAAATCTGGTTTAGAATAATGAAGAAAATGTGATAAAAGTTCCACGAAACTTAAGCTTTGTCAGTCAAGGAATTGTTATTTTGCCCCAAAACTATCTTTCGCCTGTTCCTTTGTTGTCCGCTAACAATCTGTCCTTAACTTGGTCATCAGGTCATCCTTGTTAAAAGGTATAAGAAATGGTGGGAGTTTAGCAAATGTTTTGAAGTCATTTATTTTATTTGTTTTTAAAATTTATTTGTGTTTTTTTACAAATACGACATACAAGAAAAAAGAAAAAAACATACATAAAGACATACACATACAACATTTGGATGTCTGATCAGAGAATTTTACTTCTTTTACATAATATTAATATTTCAGTTCTTTTATTTGACGTGTTGCTTTGCATAGATTTTTATTTATTTCTTTATTGTCCTTTTCTTTAGCCAATCATAAAATTTTGCCCATGTTTTATAGTCTTTATTTCTGATAAATATATTCATTATATTAAGTAAAAATTTATATTAGTTTAAAGGAATTAATAGTTTGAATAAGGAAACAAGTAAATAGTGAAATAAGTTAAGATTGATTATTGTATGAGTGTTTATAGTACTTAGTAATATTAATTAATTATAGATTAAGTATAGGGAATGTATTAAATGTATTAAACATCCTCTTATCTACTGAAATTGATAAATTTAGTTTTGAAGCCATTTCATTGCCGTGTAACTGTATTATCAGCAAGAATTTTTAAACTGCTTTCTCTAGCATTGTGTCCGATCAGCTTATTTCAGCTTAATATAGCAGTTTCGCGAGAAATATTACCATTATCTAAATTTAGCTAAATGACTCGGAAGCTTTAAATGGTTTGTCGTTTAGTTTATTATCTATAAGGTGGCAAATTTCCCTTTCTGTAAAAGGAAATTAGCAAACAAAGGTAGCAAGAATCCATAAAAGACCTTTTTAAACCAAAAAAAAAAATAATACTATTTATAAGCCAAGTTTAGAATTAGAACTATTTACTTTCACAACAAAATGAGAATTACAATTGTTATAAAAATTTATTTATTTATTTATTTATTTATTTATTTATTATTTGGATTTGTATGCCGCCCCTCTCCGAAGACTCGGAGAGTCTTCTAATACTGTACTAAAAATATTAGTGGTTATCAACATTGTGAAGAGCTCGATTAAAATCTTTCATATGATTAAAACAGTGTTTGCTCACTGTTTTCGGTTCTTTGAGATGCAAAAGTCACAAACTACATGAAAGAGTTTAGGGAAAAATGATGAGCAGAATCAATTTTAAAAGTGTTAATGGGGGGTGGGTGGAGAGAATGCAACCCAAACACTGCCAAGAGACAATTTTTTAGGTAATTTTTGTTTTTTTAGGCCAAATGATATAAAGGAAGTCTTTTAAGTCTTTTCAATTTGCTTTTCATCATATGACTGCCAGGGGGGAAAAAGTAGCCACATCCGTTACAATTTCTCTAAATTGAGCGACTGACCTACTGGCTTCTACAGCGGTAGCTAAACTTACAATAAATGTGAGATAACTTTTCTCTGTCAGTTTTCTGGTTAAGACCTAATTGCTTAAAATCGGTTGGGATTTATATCACTTCCTTGAGCTAATAATCTTGTTTCTGGCACTTGTTACGTTTCTGTTTGCATTGAGCTCTTTCCTTGTAATGAAGGAATATTTTACAAAAATAATAGTCAATAGATTATTATTATTATTATTATTATTATTATTATTATTATTATTATTATTATTAGTATGCCGCCCCGAGTCTACGGAGAGGGGCGGCATACAAATCTAATAAACAAACAAATAAATAAATAAATAAATAATAATAATTATTATTATTATTATTTATTAGATTTGTAAGCCGCCCCTCTCCGTAGACTCAGGGTGGCTCACAACAGTGATAAAACAATATACAATAACAAATCTAATATTAAAAGTCTAAAATAACAATTTAACATGTCCCGTACAGTGAAGGGCTGCAAAAAAAAATTGACTACCACACTGTGGGTGTGGCTTATTTTGTGGGTGTGGTTTGCTGGCCATGTGACCTGGTGGGAGTGGCTTGACGATCATGTTACCGGAGGTGGCTTAAAGGTCATGTGACTGGCTTAAAGGTAGCGAACTTGACGTCACTCACATCAAGAGTTTGGGTTAGGGTTAGGGTGCCTGGCCTCACCACGCCTCAAAGAGATATAATTTCCCTATCTATTTACTATTACTGAAGATCCAAAATATACTATTTAATTCATACATATTACACACGGGCAAACAAAAATATACATTATCTACTTTATAAACTGTATCCACATCCGTTACAATTTCTCTAAATTGAGCGACTGACCTACTGGCTTCTACAGCGGTAGCTAAACTTACAATAAATGTGAGATAACTTTTCTCTGTCAGTTTTCTGGTTAAGACCTAATTGCTTAAAATCGGTTGGGATTTATATCACTTCCTTGAGCTAATAATCTTGTTTCTGGCACTTGTTACATACATACACACGCACAGCTCTTGTAAAATTATACCACTTTTACTGCGATAGGAAAAACATACCCAGAGCCCAGAAGTAGTGTTGGGCGAACCGAACCTGTAAAGTTTGGGCCCCTACCAAACTTTGCGCGGTTCGGTATACCGAACCTGAATTTTGGCAAAAGTTCGGCAAAAGTTCGAGTTCGAGTTCAGGAGAATGCCAGGAAGCACCACCGCCCAGCTGTCACCTTCCAAAACAGCCGGAGAGCTGTTGGCCAGTCGGGAGGCGCAAAAGGAGGTGGGGAATCCCACGAGGAGATTCCAGGGGCGGAGCTTTGACATCACTGAGACGTCCTTCCTGGCTGGCTGAAATGGTGACTCCAGGAAGGACGTCTCAGTGACATCAAAGCTCTGCCCCTGGAATCTCCTCGTGGGATTCCCCACCTCCTTTTGCATCTCCTGACCGGCCGACAGCTCCCCGGCTGTTCTACAAAGTGCCGCCGTCCAGCTGTTACCTTAAAAAACAGCCGGGGCGCTTCTCGGTGGTCTCCCGAACGTCAAACCCGAAAGTTCGGCAAAAGTTCGGGTTCGGGTTCAGATTCGGGAGAGCGCTGGGAAGCGCCCCAGCTGTTCCAGAAGGTGACAGCTGGGCGGCAGCGCTTCCTGGTGCTTTCCCGAGCGCCGAACCCGAAAGTTCGGCAAAAGTTCGGGTTCGGGTTCAGATTCGGGAGAGCGCTGGGAAGCGCCCCAGCTGTTCCGGAAGGTGACAGCTGGGCGGCAGCGCTTCCTGGTGCTTTCCCGAGCGCCGAACCCGGAAGTTCAGCAAAAGTTCGGGTTCGGGTGCCAAAGCCGGACTTTAAAAAAAATTCAGGTGCCGAACCCGAACTTTGTTGGGTTTGCCCAACACTACCCAGAAGGGAAAAAAAGAAAAAAAAACAATTTTTTTTCCACCAGTTCTGCATATCTGACTAAAATTTTTCTACCAGTTCTGCGTACTGACTGATATTTTTTTACTTATTCTGCGTACCTGGCCACACCCATAGGACCCCATCACTGGTTCTAACTTATCTCACTACCGGTTCGCTTCCTGCTGTGCAACATAGGTGTGCCTCTCATGGCACGCCACATTAAAAAATCCCCCCAAAAGAAGCCAGAATCAAGACGGCGACACATGCGCAATGCCAGGAATTTTACTTCTGCACATGCGTGGAAGAAGAAAAAAACAGAAAAAATATGTCCCCCCCAAAAATATTGAAAAATAAATTTAAAAAGATGGCGGCCTCCACTGAGTGGCCCCAACTGAAATGGTTCCGTTGTGAAATCGCCAGGGGTTCGCTGCCAGTTCGGGTGAACAGGTCGAACTGTGAAGAAACCATTTCTGATAAGGGCTACTGACTCACGTGGGCTGCAATTTTCTCCCACTTGGAAAATTAAAGCTGATTGTTTTAAAAGTTTCCAATGCATTCTATTAATGTATTATATTTTTACAAACTGCGCTACCATTTCCTAGCAATCACAGCTGCAAATGACTGCAGGGCTTGAAAAACAAGCCATCTGTTGTCCACCATTCTTTTAGATACGTTTTTTCTCAAACGCCGGCCTACAAAATAAGGTATGCAGATGTAGAAAATGCAGCTGGCAATTAACGCTTATTCTTTGATGAAAATAAATAAATTTCTTAACAGGAACAAATGTGGGGTTTCATGTGGGAATGGAGATTTTGTAGTATCCTTCCCCTGGAGTGGGGTGGGAATGGAGATTTTGCAGTATCCTTCCCCTGGAGTGGGGTGGGAATGGAGATTTTGCAGTATCCTTCCCCTGTAGTGGGGAGGGAATGGAGATTTTGTAGTATCCTTCCCCTGGAGTGGGGAGGGAATGGAGATTTTACAGTATCCTTCCCCTGGAGTGGGGAGGGAATGGAGATTTTGTAGTATCCTTCCCCTAGACTGGGGAGGGAATGGAGATTTTACAGTATCCTTCCCCTGGAGTGGGGTGGGAATGGAGATTTTGCAGTATCCTTTCCCTAGAGCGGGGTATCCTTCCCCTGGAGTGGGGAGTGAATGGAGATTTTACAGTATCCTTCCCCTGGAGTGGGGAGGGAATGGAGATTTTGCAGTATCCTTCCCCTGGAATGGGGAGGGAATGGAGATTTTGCAGTATTCCTCCCCTGGAGTGGGGTGGGAATGGAGATTTTGCAATATCCTTCCCGTGGAATGGGGTGGGAATGGAGATTTTGCAGTATCCTTCCCCTGGAGTGGGGAGGGAATGGAGATTTTACAGTATCCTTCCCCTGGAGTGGGGAGGGAATGGAGATTTTACAGTATCCTTCCCCTGGAGTGCGGAGGGAATGGAGATTTTGCAGTATCCTTCCCCTGGAATGGGGAGGGAATGGAGATTTTGCAGTATCCTTCCCCTGGAGTGGGTGGGAATGGAGATTTTGCAGTATCCTTCCCCTGGAGTGGGGTGGGAATGGAGATTTTGCAGTATCCTTCCCCTGGAGTGGGGTGGGAATGGAGATTTTGCAGTATCCTTCCCCTGGAGTGGGGTGAAAATGGATATTTTACAGTATCCTTCCCCTAGATTGGGGAGGGAATGGAGATTTTACAGTATCCTTCCCCTGGAGTGGGGTGGGAATGGAGATTTTGCAGTATCCTTTCCCTAGAGCGGGGTATCCTACCCCTGGAGTGGGGAGGGAATGGAGATTTTACAGTATCCTTCCCCTGGAGTGGGGAGGGAATGGAGATTTTACAGTATCCTTCCCCTGGAGTGTGGAGGGAATGGAGATTTTGCAGTATTCCTCCCCTGGAGTGGGGTGGGAATGGAGATTTTGCAGTATCCGTCCCCTGGAGTGGGGTGGGAATGGAGATTTTGCAGTATCCTTCCCCTGGAGTGTGGAGGGAATGGAGATTTTACAGTATCCTTCCCCTGGAGTGGGGAGGGAATGGAGATTTTACAGTATCCTTCCCCTGGAGTGCGGAGGGAATGGAGATTTTGCAGTATCCTTCCCCTGGAATGGGGAGGGAATGGAGATTTTGCAGTATCCTTCCCCTGGAGTGGGTGGGAATGGAGATTTTGCAGTATCCTTCCCCTGGAGTGGGGTAGGAATGGAGATTTTGCAGTATCCTTCCCCTGGAGTGGGGTGGGAATGGAGATTTTGCAGTATCCTTCCCCTGGAGTGGGGTGAAAATGGATATTTTGCAATATCCTTCCCCTAGGAGTGGGGAGGGAATGGGGATTTCACAGTATCCTTCCCCTGGAGTGGGGTGGGAATGGAGATTTTGCAATATCCTTCCCCTGGAGTGGGGTGAGAATGGAGCTTTTGCAGTATCCTTCCTCTGGAGTGGGGTGGGAATGGAGATTTTGCAGTATCCTTCCCCTGGAGTGGGGTGGGAATGGAGATTTTGCAGTATCCTTCCCCTGGAGTGGGGTGGGAATGGAGATTTTGCAGTATCCTTCCCCTGGAGTGGGGTGGGAATGGAGATTTTGCAGTATCCTTCCCCTGGAGTAGGGTGGGAATGGAGATTTTGCAGTATTCTTCCCCTGGAGTGGGATGGGAATGGAGATTTTGTAGTATCCTTCCCCTGGAGTGGGGTGAGAATGGAGATTTTGCAATATCCTTCCCCTGGAGTAGGGTGGGAATGGAGATTTTGCAATATCCTTCCCCTGGAGTGGGGTGGGAATGCAAATTTTGTAGTATCCTTCCCCTGGAGTGGGTTGGGAATGGAGATTTTGCAATATCCTTCCCCTGGAGTGTGGAGGGAATGGAGATTTTGCAGTATCCTTCCCCTGGAATGGGGAGGGAATGGAGATTTTGCAGTGTTCCTTCCCTGGAGTGGGGTGGGAATGGAGATTTTGCAGTATCCTTCCCCTGGAGTGGGGTAGGAATGGAGATTTTGCAGTATCCTTCCCCTGGAGTGGGGAGGGAATGGAGATTTTACAGTATCCTTCCCCTGGAGTGGGGAGGGAATGGAGATTTTACAGTATCCTTCCCCTGGAGTGCGGAGGGAATGGAGATTTTGCAGTATCCTTCCCCTGGAATGGGTGGGAATGGAGATTTTGCAGTATCCTTCCCCTGGAGTGGGGTGGGAATGGAGATTTTGCAGTATCCTTCCCCTGGAGTAGGGTGGGAATGGAGATTTTGCAGTATCCTTCCCCTGGAGTGGGGTGAAAATGGATATTTTGTAGTATCCTTCCCCTAGATTGGGGAGGGAATGGAGATTTTACAGTATCCTTCCCCTGGAGTGGGGTGGGAATGGAGATTTTGCAGTATCCTTTTCCTAGAGCGGGGTATCCTTCCCCTGGAGTGGGGAGGGAATGGAGATTTTACAGTATCCTTCCCCTGGAGTGGGGAGGGAATGGAGATTTTACAGTATCCTTCCCTGGAGTGTGGAGGGAATGGAGATTTTGCAGTATTCCTCCCCTGGAGTGGGGTGGGAATGGAGATTTTGCAGTATCCTTCCCCTGGAGTGGGGTGGGAATGGAGATTTTGCAGTATCCTTCCCCTGGAGTGCGGAGGGAATGGAGATTTTACAGTATCCTTCCCCTGGAGTGGGGAGGGAATGGAGATTTTACAGTATCCTTCCCCTGGAGTGCGGAGGGAATGGAGATTTTGCAGTATCCTTCCCCTGGAATGGGGAGGGAATGGAGATTTTGCAGTATCCTTCCCCTGGAGTGGGTGGGAATGGATATTTTGTAGTATCCTTCCCCTAGATTGGGGAGGGAATGGAGATTTTACAGTATCCTTCCCCTGGAGTGGGGTGGGAATGGAGATTTTGCAGTATCCTTTCCCTAGAGCGGGGTATCCTTCCCCTGGAGTGGGGAGGGAATGGAGATTTTACAGTATCCTTCCCCTGGAGTGTGGAGGGAATGGAGATTTTACAGTATCCTTCCCTGGAGTGTGGAGGGAATGGAGATTTTGCAGTATTCCTCCCCTGGAGTGGGGTGGGAATGGAGATTTTGCAGTATCCTTCCCCTGGAGTGGGGTGGGAATGGAGATTTTGCAGTATCCTTCCCCTGGAGTGCGGAGGGAATGGAGATTTTACAGTATCCTTCCCCTGGAGTGGGGAGGGAATGGAGATTTTACAGTATCCTTCCCCTGGAGTGCGGAGGGAATGGAGATTTTGCAGTATCCTTCCCCTGGAATGGGGAGGGAATGGAGATTTTGCAGTATCCTTCCCCTGGAGTGGGTGGGAATGGAGATTTTGCAGTATCCTTCCCCTGGAGTGGGGTGGGAATGGAGATTTTGCAGTATCCTTCCCCTGGAGTGGGGTGGGAATGGAGATTTTGCAGTATCCTTCACCTGGAGTGGGGTGAAAATGGATATTTTGCAATATCCTTCCCCTAGGAGTGGGGAGGGAATGGGGATTTCACAGTATCCTTCCCCTGGAGTGGGGAGGGAATGGAGATTTTACAGTATCCTTCCCCTGGAGTGCGGAGGGAATGGAGATTTTGCAGTATCCTTCCCCTGGAATGGGGAGGGAATGGAGATTTTGCAGTATCCTTCCCCTGGAGTGGGTGGGAATGGAGATTTTGCAGTATCCTTCCCCTGGAGTGGGGTGGGAATGGAGATTTTGCAGTATCCTTCCCCTGGAGTAGGGTGGGAATGGAGATTTTGCAGTATCCTTCCCCTGGAGTGGGGTGGAAATGGATATTTTGTAGTATCCTTCCCCTAGATTGGGGAGGGAATGGAGATTTTACAGTATCCTTCCCCTGGAGTGGGGTGGGAATGGAGATTTTGCAGTATCCTTTCCCTAGAGCGGGGTATCCTTCCCCTGGAGTGGGGAGGGAATGGAGATTTTACAGTATCCTTCCCCTGGAGTGGGGAGGGAATGGAGATTTTACAGTATCCTTCCCTGGAGTGTGGAGGGAATGGAGATTTTGCAGTATTCCTCCCCTGGAGTGCGGAGGGAATGGAGATTTTACAGTATCCTTCCCCTGGAGTGGGGAGGGAATGGAGATTTTACAGTATCCTTCCCCTGGAGTGCGGAGGGAATGGAGATTTTGCAGTATCCTTCCCCTGGAATGGGGAGGGAATGGAGATTTTGCAGTATCCTTCCCCTGGAGTGGGGTGGGAATGGAGATTTTGCAGTATCCTTCCCCTGGAGTGGGGTGGGAATGGAGATTTTGCAGTATCCTTCCCCTGGAGTGGGGTGGGAATGGAGATTTTGCAGTATCCTTCCCCTGGAGTGGGGTGAAAATGGATATTTTGCAATATCCTTCCCCTAGGAGTGGGGAGGGAATGGGGATTTCACAGTATCCTTCCCCTGGAGTGGGGAGGGAATGGAGATTTTGCAATATCCTTCCCCTGGAGTGGGGTGAGAATGGAGCTTTTGCAGTATCCTTCCTCTGGAGTGGGGTGGGAATGGAGATTTTGCAGTATCCTTCCCCTGGAGTGGGGTGGGAATGGAGATTTTGCAGTATCCTTCCCCTGGAGTGGGGTGGGAATGGAGATTTTGCAGTATCCTTCCCCTGGAGTGGGGTGGGAATGGAGATTTTGCAGTATCCTTCCCCTGGAGTGGGGTGGGAATGGAGATTTTGCAGTATCCTTCCCCTGGATTGGGGTGGGAATGGAGATTTTGCAGTATTCTTCCCCTGGAGTCGGATGGGAATGGAGATTTTGTAGTATCCTTCCCCTGGAGTGGGGTGAGAATGGAGATTTTGCAATATCCTTCCCCTGGAGTAGGGTGGGAATGGAGATTTTGCAATATCCTTCCCCTGGAGTGGGGTGGGAATGCAAATTTTGTAGTATCCTTCCCCTGGAGTGGGTTGGGAATGGAGATTTTGCAATATCCTTCCCCTGGAGTAGGGTAGGAATGGAGATTTTGTAGTATCCTTTCCCTTGAGTGGGGTGGGAATGGAGATTTTGCAATATCCTTCCCCTTGAGTGGGTTGGGAATGGAGATTTTGTAGTATCCTTCCCCTGGAGTGGGGTGGGAATGGAGATTTTGCAATACCCTTCCCCTGCTATGCCCACCAAGCCATGCCCACATAACCAGTAGGGAAAATTTTTGAGCTTCACCCCTGGTTTTATTACATAGAAATAAATATTTGGATTTTATCTTTGAAATAATAACTCTGCCTGAGCTTGCATTGATTCTTGTCAATCTTGTTCAGAAAATAGGGAGAATTATTCCTCAACTTTCAAACCTATAAATAATTGTGAGCACTAATCGTATGGGTAAAATACAAATAAGGTTGTAGGTGGAGCATCAACAAACGTCATTAATTCAGAAGAACTCTTTCATTCACATAAATAAGTGCCAGTAAAATTATGAAACAACATATCAGTTGTTGCTCAAGAGGATGCCTTGCATAACGAACAGTATTTAAGCTTAGCTTACCATTTCATCAAAATATTTTTTTAAATGTTACCTTAAACAACTTTCCTCTTACCTATAGTATGCCCAGATGCAGTTACCCCTGTTCCGCTCCCATCTGGTGTTGGGTGGAAAGGCTGTTGTACTTTGGTTCTGATGATCCTGTCACCATGACACAAGAACAACATAACACATTAGTCTGTGGTGTAGGCACTGCAAATAAATTATTAGATTTTACAAGTGTGTTAAATTCATGCATATATATACATATATGTGTGTGTGTGTGTGTGTCACATGTTTTTTTTTTGGTTTTTTTGCTGAATGTGAAAATTAAAGGAGACTAGGATAGATCTATTTCGGTCTTATTTTGGCCTCATCAGCTAGCCATACCCACTGGGACTTGAACCTGCAACCTTTGCCTTGTAAGGCAGAGAATTATCCTCTAGGCTACAGTATCCAATCCCTTCAGCTCTGCACCAGGGAAGGATTACATATTTTTGTGTCGAATCATATATGTGTTTTCGTAGATTTTCGCAGGTACAGGTATGACGGTCTTGGTATATTCGGGTTTCCTCCCATGTAGGATTTAGAGATTTCTGGTGACGTTTCGACGTATCCCAGCCATACAAACTGAAACCAGACTCAGAACACACATTGCAAAACAACTAAGTAGCCTGCAAGCTCCAACTACTCAGGATATCACCCCCAATCCACAAACATTAACTAATCAGTTACATCAACGACCCTAGGTGTTACCCCACTGACTCACCAGGTAGTTTCAACAGAGAAGGCAGCTGCTGAGCCATCAAACCACACCCAATTCTACGAAACTTCTTCTATGTCTTACTTTCGGGGGTGACTTATTTTCGGGGAAACAGGGTACGCACACACCTTCCTGGAACTGACATCACACCTCAAAGAATTAAGGCTGTGGATCAATACCTTTTACTCTGGATCTCCTCTCGCCTTTCAGCCATTCTTCGGTAGCATGGGTTAATCCACATATCTTCCACTAATATGTCTTCCTCACTTTCTGACTGAGACCAATTTACCCAGTCCCTGTCTGCCTCACTCTCAGCTTCCTCTGGCAGCCCCCCTGGCCCAGGATATCCTGAGAGGCTTGGGTCATCCTCTTCAGAATCAGGCATGACCTGAGGGAGGACAAGGACCACTCACAACTGTAACCAGCGGTGGGTTCCACTTACCCGCATACCAGTGTGCTGCGCGCACATCCTTCTAATTCACCTGCGCAAGTGTCTCCTTATGAGATTTTTGCTTCTGTCCATGCGCAGGAAGGAAAAAATCCCCCAAAATTCAGGAAAAAAGATGGCGCTGGCCGACGGACTGCCAAAGTCGGCACTGGAGCGGTCACACGCAAATTGCGCAATCTGGCGGCTGCTACCGGAACTGAGCTCCGGGGAATACCACTAGCAATCCAGCACTGACCGTTGCCCTCTAAAGCTTAGCATTCAGCTCTCCCCCCCGGAGATTCGCCCTGCCCCCACCCTCCTCGCCTTACGCAAGAGTCTCAAGACGCATCTATGCCGCCAGGCTTGGGGCAATTTATTTATTTATTTATTTATTACTTAGATTTGTATGCCGCCCCTCTCCGAAGACTCGGGGCGGCTCACAACACGTGGAAACAAATCATAAATAATCTGACAATTTAAAATATTTAAAGATTTAAGAAAGACCCCATATACTAACAGACATACACACAAGCATACCATATATAAATTAAACATGCCCAGGGGGAGATGTTTCAGTTCCCCCATGCCTGATGGCAAAGGTGGGTTTTAAGGAGTTTACGGAAGGCAGGAAGAGTAGGGGCAGTTCTAATCTCCGGGGGGAGTTGGTTCCAGAGGGCCGGTGCCGCCACAGAGAAGGCTCTTCCCCTGGGGCCCGCCAACCGACATTGTTTCATTGACGGGACCCGGAGAAGGCCCACTCTTTGGGACCTAATTGGTCGCTAATTGGACTCTTGACCCCTGGACGGTGAATGTCACATAGGGTTGTTGTCTGTTGTCTACATAAGAACATGACGTAACACACAAACATGCAATTTTAAGAATATTTGTGATCCTGCAAGTTTTTTCCTCCCACTTATGACTGTATGACTGTCACTTGTTGCTCGCATCCTTAAATTTTTTTATTAATATTGATTGTTTCTTCATTGCTTATTTGACCCCTATGACAATCAATAAGTGTTGTACATCATGATTCTTGACAAATCTATATTTTCTTTTATGTACACTGAGAGCATCTGCACCAAAGACAAATTCCTTGTGTGTCCAATCACACTTGGCCAATAAAATTATTCTATTCTATTCTATTCTGTTCTGTTGTCTAATTCAATTCTATTCTAATGTCTCTTTTTCTTTTATGTACACTGAGAGCATCTGCACCAAAGACAAATTCCTTGTGAGTCCAATCACACTTGGCCAATAAAATTATTCTATTCTATTCTATTCTATTCCATTCCATATTTTCTATTCTATTCTATTCCATTCCATATTTTCTATTCTATTCTATTCTATTCTATTCTATTCTATTCTATTCTATATTTTCTATTCTATTCTATTCTATATTTTCTATTCTATTCTATTCCATTCCATATAGTCCATTCCATTCCATTCTATTCTATTCTATATATTCTATTCTATTCTATATTTTCTATTCTATTCTATTCCATTCCATATAGTCCATTCCATTCCATTCTATTCTATTCTATATATTCTATTCTATTCTATATTTTCTATTCTATTCTATTCCATTCCATATATTCTATTCTATTCTATATATTCTATTCTATTCTATTCCATTCCATTCTATATATTCTATTCTATTCTATTCCATTCTATGATAAATCAGGAAAAGTATATGAAAAGGTTAATATATTTTGTGAAAATTTTAGGGACTTACATCAGAATCATTCATGAAGGAAAACAATCGATTTAAGATTTAAAACACGAGACGCTACCAACGGAACACTCACTCCTAGGTGAATGCATCTGCATTATTGCCCATCACTTCCGAAAACTAGAAAGTGATTAAGAATTTGCTGCTCAAGTCTTTAACCTCTGAGAGCTGGCTTTGTTCAATCTGACAAGGGCAGGACCTGACCCCTTGACCTAACTTGAAAATGTATTTGCCAAAGTATGATAAAGCTTTCTGCTCGTTTTGTATGACCTGAAAAACAGTTTTCCCCTTTGAAAATGTATTAGCGCTGTGGGCATAGCGAATTGGGCTTTACAATATTAGCACACTACTGCTTTAAGGGCTAGTGTTGCAATTAGCTATAAGAGGAAGTCAGCAGCTAACGAGAGTCTCTTCCTATTGAGACTCTGATTCTATGCTGGTTTGTTTATATTATTTGTTTATACATTCGCTGGCTGGGGAATTCTGGGAGTTGAAGTCCAAATATCTTCAAGTTGCCAAGGTTGGGAAACACTGGTCTATATGACTATTCCCTTGTAAGGACTACAGTGTGTAGTAATAACTATGTGTTCTATATGTGTTGAGTAAGGTTTGCATTGTATACGTATTGAGAATATTGATTGCTGTATTTGTGATCGACGAGGACTGTTACCGACTACATTATTTGCCTAATGGAAATAATATTTATTTGGCCCTATTTGGACCAAGAGGCACTGCCCCCAGCTGCTCAGGCCCTCATCACCTCCCATCTTGATTATTGCCATGCGCTCTACATGGGGCGACCCTTGAAGAGTGTTCGGAGACTCCAAATGGGCCAGAATGCAGCTGCACGAGTTGTCATAGGCGTACCTTGATACACCCATATAACACCTATACTCCGCATGCTGCACTGGCTACCTATTAGTCTCCCGGCACATTTCAAGGTGTTGGCTATTACCTGTAAAGCTTGTGCAGTATGCAGGGTTGTGAAAATATTTACTGACCCCTACTATCCCAGACATAAACTGTTTCAACTCCTACCTTCAAAACATTGCTACAGAGCCCCGCTCACCAAGACACAATAACAGTTTATTTCTCAAATGCCCTCACTCTGCTAAACAATTAATTCCCTCAACCCTGTCAAACTATTTACTAAGTCTGCACTACTATTACTCCTAGTTTTTTCTCATTGTCCCTATCACCCATTTCCTCCCTCTTATGAATGTGTGACTGTAACTTGTCGCTTGCATCCTAAGATTTTGATTAATATTGATTGTTTCTTCATTGCTTATTTGACCCCTATGACAATCATTAAGTGTTGTACTTCATGATTCTTGACAAATGTCTCTTTTCTTTTATGTACACTGAGAGCATCTGCACCAAAGACAAATTCCTTGTGTGTCCAATCACACTTAGCCAATAAAGAATTCTATTCTATTCTATTCTATCCTATCCTATTCTGAAGGGATGTCAAATGACAGAGGAGGGTGGTATTGTCCTCTCTCGCTTCTGTTGGCAGGACCAAAAATTCCAAGAAAGTAAATTCAGGTTGCATGATTAGGATGAATTTAATTTATAAACTTATTTGATTTCTATAGCCATCTATCTCAACAGAAACATAGAAGATTGACGGCAGAAAAAGACCCCATGGTCTATCTAGTCTGCCCTTATACTATTTCCTGTATTTTATCTTAGGATGGATCTATGTTTATCCCAGGCATGTTTAAATCCAGTTACTGTGGATTTACCAACCACGTCTGCTGGAAGTTTGTTCCAAGCATCTACTCCTCTTTCAGTCAAGTAATATTTTCTCACGTTGCTTCTGATCTTTCCCCCAACTAACCTCAGATTGTGCCCCCTTGTTCTTGTGTTCACTTTCTTATTAAAAATACTTCCCTCCTGGACCTTATTTAACCCTTTAACATATTTAAATGTTTCGATCATGTCCCCCCTTTCCCTTCTGTCCTCCAGACTCTACAGATTGAGTTCATGAAGTCTTTCCTGATACGTTTTATGCTGAAGACCTTCCACCATTCTTGTAGCCCGTCTTTGGACCCGTTCAGTTTTATTCATCTCTTTTTGTAGGTGAGGTCTCCAGAACTGGACACAGGATTATTCCAAATGGGATCTCACCAGCGCTCTATATCTCCCTCTTCCTGCTTGTTATACTTCTAGCTATGCAGCCAAGCATTCTACTTGCTTTCCCTACCGCCTGACTGTTCACCCATTTTGAGACTGTCAGAAATCACAATAAGTGACTCTGATGAAAGAGGGAGAGGTACCTCATGAAGTAACTGGCATGTTCACCTTATCTGCAAACCTTCAACCACAGCCCTCTGTCTAAAATATTTTGCAGACCTCTGAAACATCTTCCAATTCTTTGTTGCTACAATATGTAGAACATCTGTTTGCCCCTGAGCTCAATCAGATCAGAAATCTGTTCCTAAAAAGAGAAGAGTTATTTGGAAGGCGCTGATCTACTAATCTACCACATCATTTCAGAATTTGCGCATTGATGTGAGCATTGATGAAAAAAAAAGATGGAGGCTCCAGCTGCAGTGTTTCCATGCTTATTGCCCCATGCTTGAAAAATACCATTTTCAATGATAATTGAATGTGTAGATATAGTTTCATGCTTAGGAACAGTTTCTCCATTAAATCCTCTCACACACTGTTTTTTTCCAAACGGATACTCACGCTCGGGTAGATTTTAATTGTAATTGTCTTTTTAATGGATAGAAATTATTGTTTTTAAATCTCTTATGGTTTAGGGTTTTGTAAGCCACTGAGTCTTTGTTGATTAAAATGACAGAGAAGCCTTAGCAAATAAATACAAATAAATATTTATTGTTTTTATTGTATTTAAAAAAAACAATTGGTGCCAACCTGCCTTCCATTGAGGACCTGTATACTGCACAAGGGTGGGGAAAATATTCATTCATTCATTCATTCATTCATTCATTCATCCATCCATCCATCCATCCATCCATCCATCCATCCATCCATTCATTCATTAGATTTGTATGCCGCCCCTCTCACATCCTGGACACAAACTGTTTCAACACCTACCCTCAAAAAGTCGCTACAGAGCACTGCACACCAAGACAACTAGACACAAGAATAGTTTTTCCCCGAACGCCATCACTCTGCTAAACAAATAATTCCCTCCACACTGTCAAACTATTCCCTAAGCCTGCACTACTATTACTACTAGTTTTTTCTCATCATTCCTATCACTCATCTTCTCCCACTTATGACTGTGTGGCTGTAACTTGTTCCTTGTATCCTTAAGATTTTTATTAATATTGTTTCTCACTGCTTATTTGACTCCTATGACAATCATTACATGTTGTCCCTCGTGATTTTTAACAAATTTATCTTTTCTTTTATGTACACTGAGAGACTATGTACCAAGACTAATAGAAGACAGAAACATAGAAACATAGAATATTGATGGCAGAAAAAGACCTCCTGGTCCATCTAGTCTGCCCTTATACTATTTCCTGTATTTTATCTTAGGATGGGTATATGTTTATCCCAGGCATGTTTCAATTCAGTTCCTGTGGATTTACCAACCATGTCTGCTGGAAGTTTGTTCCAAGCATCTACTACTCTTTCAGTAAAATGATATTTTCTCACGTTGCTTTTGATCTTTCCCCCAACTAACTTCAGATTGTGTCCCCTTGTTCTTGTGTTCACTTTCCTATTAAAAACACTTCCCTCCTGAACCTTATTTAACCCTTTAACATATTTAAATGTTTCGATCATGTCCCCCCTTTTCCTTCTGTCCTCCAGACTATACAGATTGAGTCCATGAAGTCTTTCCTGATACGTTTTATGCTTCAGACCTTCCACCATTCTTGTAGCCTGTCTTTGGACCCGTTCAATTTTGTCAATATCTTTTTGTAGGTGAGGTCTCCAGAACTTACTTATATTTTCTCCTCTATTCCCCCTTTAATACATTCTACCTGATTATATCCTCTATAACCCTCATTGTGTATTATTATGTATTGGTCAAAACAAATAAATAAAATAAATAAACTGGACACAGTAGCGTGTTCCCTCGATTTTCACGGGTTCATACTTTGCGAATAGCCTATACCACGTTTTTTCAAAAAATATTAATTAAAAAATCCTTTGCGGTTTTTTTCTATACCACGGTTTTTCCCGCCCAATGATGTCATACGTCATCGCCAAACTAATAATTTTTGTAAATAAATAACAAAAAAAATAATTATTGTTAATAAATAATTATGTTTATAAATATCAGGATTACTAAGTGTCTTATTCAATGGTGAATACCAGTAAACAATGTCATTTGGCGGGACCCAGGGGAAGAGCCTTCTCTGTGGCGGCCCCAACCCTCTGGAACCAACTCCCCCCAGATATCAGAGTTGCCCCTACCTCATCTTACAAACGCCTCGTCATACAAAATTTCTGAGATACAAACCCGGGGTTTAAGATTTTTTTGCCTCTTCTTACAAACTATTTTCACCTTACAAACCCACCGCCGCCGCTGGGATGCCCCGCCTCTGGACTTCTGTTGCCAGCAAAGCACCTGTTTTTGCACTGCTGGGATTCCTCTGAGGCTCCCCTCCATGGGAAACCCCATCCATGTTTTTGTGATGCTGCAGGGGAATCCCAGAAGGGGAATCCAGCAGCGCAAAAACGGGCGCTTTGCTGGCAACGGAAGTCCAGAGGTGGGGTTTCCCAGCAAGGGGAGCTTCAGTGAAATCGCAGCATCGCAAAAACACAGAGGTCCGGAGGTGGGTTTCGAGGACTTCGGTGTTTTTGCAATGCTGTGATTTCACTGATGCTCTCTTCGCTGGGAAACCCCACCTCTGGACTTCCGTTGCCAGCGAAGCACCCGTTTTTGTGATGCTGGGATTCCCCTGCAGTATCGCAAAAACGCAGAAGTCCGGAGGTGGGGTTTCCTATGGAGAGGAGCCTCAGGGGAATCCCAGCAGTGCAAAAACGGGCGCTTCGGCTGGCAAAAGGGGTGAATTTTGGGCTTGCACACATTAATCGCTTTTTCATTGATTCCTATGGGAAACATTGTTTCGTCTTACAAACTTTTCACCCTAAGAACCTCCTCCTGGAACCAATGAAGTTTGTAAGACAAGGTATCACTGTATTCCAAATGGAGCCTCACCAGCGCTCTACACAGCAGGATCACAATCTTCCTCTTCCTGCTTGTGATACCTCTAGCTATGCAGCCAAGCATTTGACTTGCTTTCCTGACTGCACAGGTGTTTCCTTCTCGAGCCATTCTGTCCTGAAAGTAGGAACGGACACATTTCACCATTGTCCTGCTGCCAGGCTGCACTATAAGGTTCTGCATGTATGAGCATATTGATCCAGCATCTCTGCAGCCCGGGGAAGCAGTGATGGGCTGCAGGAAACGGAATGGCGAATAGAAAGCTATAAATTATTTGTGACAGGAAAGCAATAGCGCTGGAGAGATACGCACAAGTCCTGTGTCACTATTAGATTCCTTTTAGCCTGATGACACCCTAAGAGAGGTTAAGTGTCTGACGGAATCCTATACGTAGGGGGGGAAGGCTGGGAGCGGAGCAATCCACAGGGCTTATATCAATCCTGCAGGCCAATCATATTCCTTTCATTGATCACAGCCCAAAGTTCGAAAATCTCATTACAGCTTGTCAGACCTGGAACTTTTCAAAAATCAATACAACAATATAATGTATGTATACTTAGTATAAATGTATCTATTCATCAGCCTCTGCATCCAAAAACTGCCCGAGGGCGTTTCTGAATTAAGCCGATCCTTTATAGCAGTGTTTCCCAACCTTGGCAACTTGAAGATATCTGGACTTCAACTCCCAGAATTCCCCAGCCAGCATTCGCATCCTAGACTACTGCTCATCTGTCTGGAACCCATACCACATCTCAGACATCAACACCCTTGAAAATGTCCAAAGATACTTCACCAGAAGAGCCCTTCACTCCTCCACTCGAAACAGAAGACCCTACGAAAATAGACTAACAATCTTGGGCCAAGAAAGCTTAGAACTACGGCGCCTAAAACATGATTTGAGTATTGCCCACAAGATCATATGCTGCAACGTCCTACCGGTCAATGACTACTTCAGCTTCAACCGCAACAACACAAAAGCACACAACAGATTCAAAGTTAATACGAACTGCTCCAAACTTGACTGTAAAAAATATGATTTCAACAATCGAGTTATCGAAGCATGGAACTCATTACTGGACTCAATTGTGTGAACCCCTAACCCCCAACATTTCTCCCTTAGACTCTCCACGATTGACCTCTCCAGGTTCCTAAGAGGCCAGTAAGGGGCGTACATAAGTGCACTGGTGTGCCTTTCGTCCCCTGTCCAATTGTCTTTCCTTTCTCTCACTTATCATATATATTCTCTTCCTTTCATATATCCTCTCCTCTAAGTTCACTTTTACCCTTATATATATTACCACATGTCTATTTTTCTTCCTATGTATTTGTGTATTGGACAAATGAATAAAATAAATAAATAAAATACTTTATAGAACATTCTGTTATTGTTTATAATTATAGTTTATAGTTTATTAGATTTGTATGCCGCCCCTCTCCGAAGACTCGGGGCGGCTCACAACATGACAGTGATACAATACATTACAAATCCAATAGTAGAAAATTAAATCAATTTAAAAAACATTAATAACATAGTAAAATGTTACAGTCTGCGGAGAGGGGGGGCATACAAATCTAATAAATAATAATAATAATAATGATGATGATGATAATAATAATAATAATAATTATTATTATTATTATTTCCCTAACTATACAATCATACACATTCAACCTAATCCATCATAGAGTAAGGCCGAAAACATAATAAAAAAGGGGGAGAAGGTGGTAATTATCCCCACCCTGGTGACAAAGATGGGCATCTTATGCAAGGCGAGGATGGTGGGGGCTGTTCAAATCTCTGGAGGGAGTTGATTCCAGAGGGCTGGGGCCGCCACAGAGAAGGCTCTTCCCCTGGGTCCCACCAACTGACATTGTTTGGTCGACGGGACCCAGAGAAGGCCAACTCTGTGGGACCTAATCGGACACTGGGATTCGTGCGGCAGAAAGCGGTCTCGGAGATATTCTGGTCCGATGCCATGTAGGGCTTTATAGGTTATATAATAATAGGCTCGCCGTATAATGAATGAGTTCGGAAGCCTTAGTTAACACACAATTAAAAGTGTTTCCTTCTATTTGGGGGCCACTAAAGATAACCAGCCACACCGTGGCCACTAAACTAAGCTCTGATCGACAGATGTAACCTTTGCGGTTTAATTACAACTCCGTTAATTCTTGAGAATAGTGGTTGTTTTCTGAAGAGACTGCTGAAGACCTCCAAAGGGTGCAGCTCCTTTCCAAATTCAAAATGCACTTCTGGACATTGTGGAACCGTCCTTCCGAAAGCTTTGCATGGACTTGCTATTCAACTTTTACAGGCCTCCAGCCATGTTCACAACTTCTGACCTTGCCGTCCTCATTTTGATCTCTCACTGGACAATAATCTGCATCTATTTCTATTTTAAAACAATACACACACACACATTTCTCCACCCTCTTTCATTCTGTGGCTCTATCATTTAAAAATTCAAACAAGTTAACTCACAAAAAAGCAAAACTCCTCCACTCCTCCACTTGCAACAGAATCCCCTACGCAACAAGACTTACAATCCTAGGTTTAGAAAGCTTAGAACTACGTCGCCTTAAACAGGACCTAAGCATAGCCTGTAAATCCATCTGCTACAATGTCCTTCCTGTCAACAACTTCAGCTTCAACCACAACCACGCCCAAAAACACAACAGATGCAAACTTTACTAGAAGAGCCCTCCACTCACAACAGAATCCCCTACGCAACTAGACTCACAATCCTAGGTTTAGAAAGCTTAGAACTACATCGCCTTAAACACAACCTAAGCAGAGCCCATAAATTAATCTGCAACAACGTCCTTCCTGTCAATGACTACTTCAGCTTCAACCACAACCACACACAAAAACACAACAGGTGCAAACTTTACTAGAAGAGCCCTCCACTCACAACAGAATTCCCTGCACAACTAGACTCACAATCCTAGGTTTAGAAAGCTTTGAACTACATCGTCTTAAACACGACCTAAGCACAGCCCATAAAATAATTGGCTACAGTAATGGGCAGCCAAAATTTTTACTGCCACACTGGGTGTGGCTTATTTTGTGGGAGTGGCTTAATGGTCATGTGACTGGGTAGGAGTGGCTTGATGGCCATGTGATCAGGTGGGAGTGGCTTGAACGATCAACATCGTTCAAGTGAAGTCCTCGACTTACATTCTTACCAGTGTCGCTCACTGGAGTGACAATTTGATTTGCATTTCCTGCGCTCTCCTTCCTGGGTAGCCCCCCCTTCCTCGGGCTGGGTAGCTAGGCGAACGGGGGCTGCCAGAAGCATAAATACTGCCAGCGCCGCTTCCACCCACGCCTTCTGCTTGCGCCTCAGGTGGGAGGTGGCCATGTGAGGCTGGAGGGGAGCCAGGCAGGAGAGAGGGAAGCTCGTCCGAGGCCAGGAAGGAGGAAAGAGGAAAAAAGCAAGGAGCACAGACGCAGCAGCAACAGCCAGGAAAAAAAGGAGAATCGAACCAAAGCAGTAATCCAGGAAGTGACAGCTGGAGCTGTGCACGCATCTTCATTTCTGCCGGTGGAACTGCGTTCCACTCCGTCCTGCCTGCTTCCACCCCTGGACCTTCATGTTAATGACTTTCAGTTTCAACCACAACAGATACAAACTTAAAATAAACTGCTCCAAACACCCTTGAAAATGTCCAAAGATCCTTCACCAGAAGAGCCCTTCACTCCTCCACTCGAAACAGAATTCCCTACGAGACTAGACTTTCAATCATGGGCCTAGAAAGTTTAGAACTAAGACGCCTTAAACAAGATCTAAGTATTGCCCACAAGATCATAGGCTGCAAGGTCCTGCCTGTCGGCGACTATTTCAGCTTCAACCACAACAACATAAGAGCACACAACAGATTCAAACTTAATATTAACCGCTCCAAACTTGACTGTAAAAAATATGACTTCAGTAACCGAGTTGTCGAAGCGTGGAACTCATTACCGGACTCCATAGTGTCATCCCCAAACCCCCAACACTTTACCCTTAGATTATTCACGGTTGACCTCTCCAGATTCCTAAGAGGTCAGTAAGGGGCAAGTACAAGTGCACTAGAGTGCCTTCCGTCCCCTGTCCTATTGATCTCCTATATCTCCTATACCTTTCTTCTATTCCTATATCTCTTCTTCTATTCTTTCATTGATATGTTCTATTACTATACCTTCTTTTCTATTATTTCTTAGATATATTTTACTATGAGTATCTCCTCTATAACCTTCATCATGTGTTTTACTATGTGTATATAGATATATACCCACTAAATCCCTCATTGTTTATTGGACTAACTAGCTAACTAGCTAACTAACTAACTAACTAACTAACTAACTAACTAACTAACTAACTACATAAACAAACAAACAAACAAACAAACAAACAAACTCGAGTAGTTGATGCCTGGAACTCACTATCAGATTTTCTAGTATCATCCCCCAAACCCCAAAACTTTCCCGTTAGACTCTCCATTGTTGACCTCTCCCAATTCCCAAGAGGTCAGTAAGGGCCGTACATAAGTGCACCAGCGTGCCTTCCGTCCTCTGTCCTAATGTTTCTCTCTTACTAGTATCATTTTTTAGCCGCTCCGAGTCCTCGGAGAGAGGCGGCATACAAATCTAATAAATAAATACAAATCTAGGCCTTTACAATTTTATGCATGGTATGTCTGTATGTATGTTTGGTTATTATATTAATGGGTTTTTAATCGTTTTTATTATTGGATTATTATTGTACGCTGTGTTATTATTGCTGTTAGCCGCCCCGAGTCTCCGGAGAGGGGCGGCTTACAAATCCAATAAATAAATAAATAAAATAAATAATAATAATAATAATAATAATAATAATAATAATAATAACAACAACAAACAATAACAACAATAAAACAACAATAACGATAATAATAATGATGATAACAACAACAACAACAATAATATTAAAATTTAGTCAAGGTTGACTCAGCCATGTGAGAAAATATGATTTGACTGAAAGAGTAGTAGATGCTTTGAACAAACTTCCAGCAGATGTGGTAGATAAATCCACAGTAACTGAATGTAAACATGCCTGGGATAAACATATATCCATCCTAAGACAAAATAGAGAAAATAGTATAAGGGCAGACTAGATGGACCAGGAGGTCTTTTTCTGCCGTCAGTCTTCTGTGTTTCTATGTTTCTAATATTACCCAACATCTATGTGCTGAGAAATGTTTGCATTTCTTATATTTATTCCAAGTTAATTGCAGAGTTTATATCGCAGTGCTGCATAATGTGTGGTACAAAAACAGCATCATTCCAAACCAAATATCACTGAAGCGTGATTGATGGGATTAACTCGGTTGTTCAGGCTCACACAACACTTTGATCCCTAGACTAAATAGTCCTGCTGGGTTTGTACAATATATTGAGTCGTAAAGCGGCTAACGCTAGTTTAGCTTTGCAAACTACATGAAATAAGAAGATCAGGAGGCCAGCCCTGTGTTATCTTAGCCAAATAACCTCAAAAGGTAAATCTCTATTTCTGAGTCTATACATAGAAGGTTGAAAGCGATAAACCCATTGATTTTTCAAACCCCAACTTCCCTTGTATCTCTTTTCCTTTGTTATCCTGGAGGCTTGGTTGGCCTGCCCCTCTTTTAAATACCTTTGCTTCCTCCCATCTCCTCCTCCCGCTCTTCCGAAAAGTGTCAATATATTATTTGGATTTTTAACTTCACTCCATAACAGTTGCTTGACCTCCTGACTCGTACGAGTCATATAAATTCTGAGACTTTATTCAGGAGCCATGTTCATGCTATTGAATAAGCAATTTGGGAGGGTGAATTAATGACTTCTGCTGTTGCTGGAAAGTCCCTGAAGAAATATTAAAATTGCTTGCAGACTGAATCAATACTCACTGAACACCAGAGCATGAGATCTTGGAGAAACAAGTATTTGGAAAAAGAAGGGGGATTCCTACATAAACCAGCCACTTCCCTAAACCGCCCCTAATACATTTTTTTAAAAGAATCAGATTCTGGATTTAGGAGCAAGAGAAAGGTAATTTCCCCTTCTTTTGTGTTGGGGAAGGTTTGGTAGGGAAGGTTTGCCTATTTGCCGATGACTCTAAAGGGTGCAATAGGGTTGATATTCCTGGAGGCGTCTGTAATATGATAAATGATTTAGCTTTACTAGATAAATGGTCAAAGCAATGGAAACTGCAGTTTAATGTTTCCAAATGTAAAATAATGCACTTGGGGAAAAGGAATCCTCAATCTGAGTATTGTATTGGCACTTCTGTGTTAGCAAAAACTTCAGAAGAGAAGGATTTAGGGGTAGTGATTTCTGACAGTCTCAAAATGGGTGAACAGTGCAGTCAGGCGGTAGGGAAAGCAAGTAGGATGCTTGGCTGCACAGCTAGAAGTATCACAAGCAGGAAGAGGGAGATTATGATCCCGCTATATAGAATGCTGGTGAGACCACATTTGGAATAATACTGTGTTCAGTTCTGGAGACCTCACCTACAAAAAAATATTGACAAAATTGAACGGGTCCAAAGACGGGCTACAAGAATGGTGGAAGGTCTTAAGCATAAAACGTATCAGGAAAGACTTCATGAACTCCATCTGTATAGTCTGGAGGACAGAAGGAAAAGGGGGAACATGATCGAAACATTTAACTATGTTAAAGGGTTAAAGAAGGTTCAGGAGGGAAGTGTTTTTAATAGGAAAGTGAACACAAGAACAAGGGGACACAATCTGAAGTTAGTTGGGGGAAAGATCAAAAGCAACATGAGAAAATATTATTTTACTGAAAGAGTAGTAGATCCTTGGAACAAACTTCCAGCAGACGTGGTAGATAAATCCACAGTAACTGAATTTAAACATGCCTGGGATAAACATAGATCCATCCTAAGATAAAATACAGAAAATAGTATAAGGGCAGACTAGATGGACCATGACTTCTATGTTTCTTTGTTTCTACCTGAGATCATGCTCACCTGACCCCATTTACAGGATGGAGAGGTCTGCTAGAGCAGTGATTTTCAACCATTTTTGAGCCGCGGCACATTTTTTACATTTACAAAATCTTGGGGCATACCACCAACCAAAATGACACCCTAAGACACTCTCCTCTCTTTTTCCACCCTTGTCTCCTCCCTCTCTTGTGTGTGTGTGTGTACACATTCTTGAACCATTTCCAAAAACAGGTGAGGGCTGGGTTTTTTCTCTCTCTTATTCTTTGGGTGCTTTTTATCATATGCTTTAAATCAAGAGTCACTTCTCTCTCTCTTTTGTTTCTCTCTCTTTCCTCTCATTCTGTCTCAATAATTTTCTCATTTCTCTTTTTTTCCTCCCCTTTTTGCTCATTTCTCTCTCTCGCTCCCTCCCTTCCTCTCCTTTTCTCTCTTTCTCTCTCTCTTGCTTTCTCTCTCTCTCTCTTGCTTTCTTTCTCTCTCTTTCTCTCTTTCTTTCTCTCTCTTTCTCTCTCTCTCTCTCTTTCTCTCTCTCTTGCTTTCTTTCTCTCTCTCTTGCTTTCTTTCTCTCTCTTGCTTTCTCTCTTTTCTTTCTCTCTCTTGCTTTCTCTCTCTCACACTCTCTCTCTTGCTTTCTCTCTCTTTCTCTCTCTCTTACTTTCTTTCTCTCTCTCTCAGCAAAAAGTTGTGAGACCGAACCTGAGCTTCCTTCTCCGCGGCACACCTGACTGTGTCTCGTGGCACACTAGTGTGCCACGGAACACTGGTTGAAAAACACTGTGCTAGAGCAATCATGGGCTTCCCCAAATATGCCCATGTCACACTAACACTCCGCAGTCTGCATTGGTTGCCGATCAGTTTCCGTCACAATTCAAAGTCTTGGTCATGACCTATAAAGCCCTTCATGGCACCGGACGAGAATATCTCCGGGACCGCCTTCTGCCGCACGAATCCCAGCGGCCAGTTAGGTCCCACAGAGTTGGCCTTCTTCGGGGCCCGTCAACTAAACAATATCATTTGGCGGGACCCAGGGGAAGAGCCTTCTCTGTGGCGGCCCCGACCCTTTGGAACGAACTCCCCCCAGATATCAGAGTTTCCCCCACCCTCCTAGCCTTTCGTAAGCTCCTTAAAACCCACCTCTGTCGTCAGGCATGGGGGAATTGACATTTTCCCTCCCCCTAGGCTTATAAAATTTATGCATGGTATGCTAGTATGTATGATTGGTTTCTAAATTGGGGTTTTTTAAATTAACTTAAATATTAGATTTGTTTACATTGTATTATTATTGCTGTGAGGCGCCCCGAGTCTGCAGAGAGGGGCGGCATACAAATCTGATTAATAAAAATAAATAAAACAATAATAAGTTGAGATACCGCATCCCAGCCATTCATTTCAACTAAAATCAAGGAACCCGGTAGGTTTAGTTGAAATGTGTTTTTATATTGTTTTAAATCTGTGCAGATTTTGAAATGGCTTCCTACCAGAATGTAAAAATGCCATGAAGGAAAATAAACCTTTTATTAGAAAAGACAAATATTTGTGGGTTAGACCAGTGTTTTTCAACCAGTGTGCCGCGAGACATGGTCAGGTGTGCCGCGAAGCTCAGAGAGAGAAAGAAAACAAGAGAAAGAAAGAAAGAGAAAGAGAGAAAGAAAGAGCAAGAGAGAAAGAAAACAAGAGAGAGAGAAATCAAGAGAGAGAAAGAAAGCAAGAGAAAGAACAAGAGAGAAAGAAAGCAAGAGAGAGAAAGAGAACAAGAGAGAAAGCAAGCAAGAGAGAGAGCAGGAAAGAAAGAAAGAGAGGGAAGGTGGGAGAGAGAAAGACATAGAGAGAGGTAGGGAGGGAGAGAGAAAGAGAGCAAAAAAGAGGAAGGGAGAGAAAGAGGGAGAGAGAAATAGAGCGAAAGGGAGGAAGAGAGAGATTTTTTTGTCCAAACTTTTTTAGCCCCCCCCCCCCAAATGTGCCCCATGGTTTTGTAAATGTAAAAAATGTGCCGCGGCTCAAAAAAGGTTGAAAATCACTGGGTTAGACAATGCCAAAAATATGCCAACATTTAAAGGTGTTGAAAGGAGTTTGGCACATTGGGGGGGGGGGAAATAACCCCTCAATGTTTAACAGTTTAGCCTTCGAAGAAAAACAAGCATGGAACACTCCATCGACCACTGAGATTCTTTTCAAGAGAAGATCACAACTATCCAAAGGGGTTTTTTTTCTGAAATGTACACAAGAACAATAATACAGTGGTACCTCATCATACAAACTTAATGGGTTCCAGGAGGAGGTTCGTAAGGTGAAAAGTTCGTAAGACGAAACAATGTTTCCCATAGGAATCAATGTAAAAGCAAATAATGCCTGCAAATCCTTCAGGAAAATCCCAAACTTGAGAAGGGAGGCGAACAGAGGGCAGGGAGGAGCAGCTAAAGGGGGCGGGTGGAAGAAGCAAGGCTAGGCTAAAGGGTGAGTGGGAAGGAAGAAAGGCAAGGGGGGCGCCTCTCCCTTTTCTTTCTTCAAAAGACACAGTTTCAGTTCCTTTGCAAGCACGTTGTTCTCTGCAAGATGTTTCCTCCCCCAAGCTGCCCCTCCCTCCTCCCTTTTCTTTCTTCAAAAGACACCCTTTCAGTGCCTTTGCAAGCACGTTGTTCTCTGCAAAATGTTTCCTCCCCCAAGCTGTCCCTCCCTCCTCCCTTTTCTTTCTTCAAAAGACACCCTTTCAGTTCCTTTGCAAGCACGTTGTTCTCTGCAAAATGTTTCCTCCCCCAAGCTGCCCCTCCCTCCTCCCTTTTCTTTCTTCAAAAGACACCCTTTCAGTTCCTTTGCAAGCACGTTGTTCTCTGCAAAATGTTTCCTCCCCCAAGCTGCCCCTCCCTCCTCCCTTTTCTTTCTTCAAAAGACACCCTTTCAGTTCCTTTGCAAGCACGTTGTTCTCTGCAAAATGTTTCCTCCCCCAAGCTGCCCCTCCCTCCTCCCTTTTCTTTCTTCAAAAGACACCCTTTCAGTTCCTTTGCAAGCACGTTGTTCTCTGCAAGATGTTTCCTCCCCCAAGCTGCCCCTCCCTCCTCCCTTTTCTTTCTTCAAAAGACACCCTTTCAGTGCCTTTGCAAGCATGTTGTTCTCTGCAAAATGTTTCCTCCCCCAAGCTGTCCCTCCCTCCTCCCTTTTCTTTCCTCAAAAGACACCCTTTCAGTTCCTTTGCAAGCACGTTGTTCTCTGCAAAATGTTTCCTCCCCCAAGCTGCCCCTCCCTCCTCCCTTTTCTTTCTTCAAAAGCCACCCTTTCAGTTCCTTTGCAAGCACGTTGTTCTCTGCAAAATGTTTCCTCCCCCAAGCTGCCCCTCCCTCCTCCCTTTTCTTTCTTCAAAAGACACCCTTTCAGTTCCTTTGCAAGCACGTTGTTCTCTGCAAAATGTTTCCTCCCCCAAGCTGCCCCTCCCTCCTCCCTTTTCTTTCTTCAAAAGACACCCTTTCAGTTCCTTTGCAAGCACGTTGTTCTCTGCAAAATGTTTCCTCCCCCAAGCTGCCCCTCCCTTTTCTTTCTTCAAAAAAGGGGGGGAAAAAGAAACCCCTTCATCCCAGCAGCAGCTGCTTGGGTTCGTAAGGTGAAAATAGTTTGGAAGAAGAGGCAAAAAAATCTTAAACACCGGGTTCATATCTTGAAAAGTTCGTTAGAAGAGGCGTTCGTAAGATGAGGTACCACTGTACTAATAATACTAATAATACTTATACTGATACTGATACTACTACTACTATTACTATTACTACTACTACTACTATTACTGCTGCTGCTGCTGCTACTACTACTACTACTACTACTACTACTAATAATAATAATAATAATAATAATAATAATTTATTAGATTTGTATGCCACCCCTCTCCAAAGACTCGAGGTGGCTCACAACAACATAAACAGTGTACAAATCCAACTTTTAAAAATACAATTTAAAACCCTTATAATAAAATAATCACACAATCCAATCAAACCATACACCAACCTTGACAATTTTTTATTGTTCTGTATCTATTTGCATTTCTATTTATATTGTAAGGCTGCCCTGAGTACTTCGGGATTGGGCAGCATAGAAGTCGAATAAGTAGTAAATAATGATAAAAGAGGACAGTAGGATAGGGACAGTAGGCAGAACGGTGCGCTTATGCACGCCCCTTGCTGCTTGCTGCCATAGAAAAGTGGGGAGGGATGGGTGGAGAATTTTTCATTGCAACTTTGCAACTACAGCTTGAACTTTGCTTACCTCTCCAAGGAAAGGTCTTCTAGCATTGGTATGCAGAAACCCCCAGGTTGCTTAGCTACAAGCGGGTAGGGCTATAGAGTTTGTTTCAAGTCGCTTTGCCTGAGAGCTTCCTGGAATGTCTTGCTTTCAGTTCCTTCCTAGTAAAAATACTTTTCTCTAAATCTACGGAGCTGCGGGTTTTTCTTTCCTACGAAACGGTCAGAGGCAAGCCTGACACCTAGTCCTACTTTTACCACCACACACAAAGCAATTTTGGTACTCTTTCTAAATAATGTTCTTCAGATCTTCTCCTTATGAGTCTGAGGACTCTCTAGCTGGGGAACTCTAAAGCCCTACATGGCATCGGACCAGAATATCTCCGAGACCGCCTCATCCCAGCGGCCGATTAGGTCCCACAGAGTTGGCCTTTTCCGGGTCCTGTCGACCAAACAATGTTGGCTGGCAGGACCCAGGGGAAGAGCCTTCTCTGTGGCGGCCCCGGCCCTCTGGAATCAACTCCCTCCAGAGATTCGAATTGCCCCCACCCTCCTCACCTTCCGTAAAATGCTGAAGACCCACTTTTGTCACCAGGCATGGGGATAATTACCACCTTCTCCCCCTTTTTTATTATGTTTTTGGCCTTACTGTATGGTAGATTAGGTTGAATGTGTATGACTGCATAGTTAGGGGTTTTATTATGTTATTCATGCCTTCTTAAATGGATTTAATTTTTTTTATTATTAGATTTGTAATGTATTGTATTACTGTTATGCTGTGAGCCACCCCGAGTCTTCAGAGAGGGCAGAATACAAATATAAAAAACAACAACAACAACAACAACAACAACAATAATAATAATAACAATTATTATTATTATTATTATTATTATTATTATTATTATTATTATTATTTATTAGATTTGTATGCCGCCCCTCTCTGAAGACTTGGGGCGGCTCACAACAATAATAAAAAACGATATTATAGCGAAACAAATCTAATATAACTATAACTATAAACTGTCTGGTGGGCTGGCTGCACCCATTCCCCTGTCTGATTCCCACCCCCCAATGCCTCCTTCTAGTGATTCATCTTCACCGTCCGAGGCAGTTGGCAACCAGACAGGTCTTTTATAAACAGAGGACTCCCACAGATCTACATCAAAATCCCCAGCTACAGGAGCTGGCCTAGAGCCAAACACAACAGGGAGGGTGAAAAACCGTCCTACCGAGCCCACCAGAAGTTGGGAAACGGGATGTTCCTGGCCTCCAGAGGGCCTCCAATGAGCCAAGGGAGGCCATTTTTGTTGGGTTTCACCACTCTACTACATGCTTGCACTGTCTTGTAAACATGTCTCTATGGTCAGGTCACAATTAACTGACCAGCATGTCACCTCTTAATGACCAAAAGGGGCAGGTACTCTACAGACTATATAAATCACTGCAGAGTAGATGGTCCTCCCTTTCTGATCCTCTTTTGGCCCTGATGACCCTTGCTTTCCACCTCCTTCTACCTCCTGTGTGCTCCATCGTCCTCGGTTGAGGACACAGATGTGAGATGAAATCCAAAGCCATCCTCACACATGGGACCCTCCAGAAGTTATTAATATGGACTGGAATATAAGCTTCTCTGCCTGCAATCTGTAATTGCATGATTCAACAGAATTGTAAGTAAAGATTGTACTTTTCATCTTTATGAAGGAGTGAGCATCCATTGCTAACAAATGGGATTCTGAGCCACGTGTTGATTGGTTGCCATGCTAAATCCGCTGCAAATTAAGCCAGCTGAAACTCTGCTAATACTAATAATATTAATAGTAACCAAAATACCCAACAATTTTCACCCTCTCCAGGAATTGAATTCTAGCTGTGGGCACTCACACAGGTGAAAATAGGTTCACCATCACTGCTTTAGATAGTTGATGACATTTAATACACGGGTAAAGTGTGTGTATTTCACTCAACAATATTTTTAACCCCAAAACAACTGTCTTATGACAAGAAAAATGCTGAGGGACTAGGAAAATTAAATGATTCGGTAGCTTTGAGGAACTAGCCATAGATTGTCAACATCCCTGAAGGAATGGAGGGCCTGGAACAAGGTTTGTTCTATGAGCCAGCTGCAAAGATTGTGTTTCAAGGCCTTAATTATATCCAACAAGGACCGGCATAGATATTTAAGGAGTCAATCCCTTGGCATTTAACTATTTTATATCCAGTTCTAACTGCAGCATTTTTCTTTCTTAAAGGGGTTTCATGGAGACATTGCAAACTCAACCCAGATAAGACGGAGTGGCTGTGGGTTCTGCCTCCCAAGGACAATTCCATCTGTCCGTCCATAACCCTGGGGGGGGAATTATTGACCCCCTCAGAGAGGGTTCACAACTTGGGCGTCCTCCTCGATCCACAGCTCACATTAGAGAAACATCTTTCAGCTGTGGCGAGGGGGGCGTTTGCCCAGGTTCGCCTGGTGCACCAGTTGCGGCCCTATCTGGACCGGGACTCATTGCTCACAGTCACTCATGGCCTCATCACCTCGAGGCTCGACTACTGTAACGCTCTCTACATGGGGCTACCTTTGAAAAGTGTTTGGAAACTTCAGATCATGCAGAATGCAGCTGCAAGAGCAATCATGGGCTTCCCAAGGCATGCCCATGTCACTCCAACACTCTGCAGTCTGCATTAGTTGCCGATCAATTTCCGGTCACAATTCGGACCAGAATATCTCCGGGACAGCCTTCTGCTGCAAGAATCCCAGCAACCAGTTAGGTCCCACAGAGTTGGCCTTCTCCAAGTCCCGTCGACTAAACAATGTTGTTTGGCGGGACCCAGGAGAAAAGCCTTCTCTGTGGCAGCCCCGACCCTCTGGAACCAGCTCCCCCCAGATATCAGAGTTGCCCCCACCCTCCTTGCCTTTTGCAAGCTCCTTAAAACCCACCTCTGTCGTCAGGCATGGGGGAATTGAAATTTTCCCTTCCCCCTAGGCTTATAGAATTTATACATGGTATGCTTGTATGTATGAGTGGTTCTTTAAATTGGGGTTTTTTAGATTATTTTAAATATTAGATTTGTTTACATTGTCTTCTTTATTGTTGTTAGCCGCCCCAAGTCTTCGGAGAGGGGCGGCATACAAATCTAATAAATAGATAGATAGATAGATAGATAGATAGATAGATAGATAGATAGATAGATAGATAGATAGATATTCTTTTAATCTATCCTGAGTAGATTACCAAATCTACCAAGAATATTCAATGCTGTGATACCACCCATTTCTAAAGTTCTTTTTTAGATTTTTTTAAAATGAAGAAATAAACCCACATATTCTAATAGGTCTTGTAAATATTAAATATGCACTACCCCATATACTAAAAATGAGGTTGTTTTTTTTAGATTCCTCTGTTGTAAATAAATAATTGAATTAGTACGGTACATTTAAATGTTGCATTTTGATTGATCCTATCAATATTATTTTGTAATTCTTCAATATTAACTTAGCAGGGAATCTCATGTTTCTCAGCTGTTAAATAATAATAGCAAATGTCATAATTCTGTCAAAATTAAATATTATTTTTTATTTCTACAGCTACAATAATTTATTTTATCATATTCAGGTAACTACGGTACAACTTTTTAATTTTTAAAATGGCATTTAAGTGAGGAACTATATTGAAAAATCATGTAAAATTAAAAGAGTTGTGGTCCTCTTTTTCTACAACTGTTCCACTTGGGAAATAATATTTTGAAAGCCGCCTTATAAAGCTTATCAATCAGTCATAGGTAATCAATAATAATGTCACTCAAACATGTTAACAAAAAATTAGGGCAAATGATTGCAAGCATATGTATTCTATTGTATGTTTGTACGTTTACCTGGCCTGCTGTTTGAAAAATGCCACGTGGACAGACTTAATCAGATAACAGCTGACTCTAGTGAATAATGACAATGAAGAAAACTTTAAAAATCTACAGTTTCTGTGATAGTTTAGGTGTTTTTGCATGCTTACAATTTGGAGTGATGATGGACAATCAGAATTATCATTGCTGATGATGCTATAGAATAGTTACCAAGTTCTGACACATCATGCTGATCTTATATTTATTTTATGTCTGGGAAAAAACATGTATTTTACAACATACCAATCTGTTTTGTCCAGCTCTCTGGTAGACTCCTCCCAAAAATTCACAGGTACAAATTTCAGACACACACGTTTGAAAATTCAAAACAATGTTCTTTATAATGAAAATTCCCTTAACCTAAGCCCTCTTTTGGTATAGCAAAGAGCACTCGTCTCCAAACAAACTGGTAATTGGTACAAGTCCCTTATCAGTTCTGTGATACTTAGCTTGCAGCTGTGAGGCAATTCACAGTCCTTCTTCTTCCACAAAGTGAAACACCCTTTGCTCTGGTTTAGTTTCAAAGTGGGGAAAAATCAGCATACAAAAGGTCAAAGTCAGTAAAGCAGTCACAAAACACAAGGATCAGATAATCCTCCACAGTGGCCAAACCCACAGGATGCTCTTTATAGCAGCCTCACTAATGACCACAGCCCCACCCAACCACAGGTGGCCTCATTTTCTTTGATAATACTGTAATCTCTCAGTTGTTGTTGCCTATGCATCGTTTTCCGCATGCGTGGCTGTATCATTAACTCTTGTTCTGAATCCAAGGAGGAGCCAGAGAATTGATCTCCTTCTGAGCTGTCTGCCCCACTCTCCTCCTCCCTGTCACTCATGTCTTCTTGGTCAGAGGAGCCTTCATCATCAGATTCCACTGGGGGCAAAACAGGCCTGCAGCATGTGGATGCCTCCCCCACATCCACAGTCCTTGGGGCAGGAGCTGGGCCAGAGCTAACCACAACACCAATCCATACAACAGACTTTCGGAATTCTACAGAAAACCAGTGCAGTATTAACTGTATTTATAAGCTCTCATTTTATGATGAAAGGGATGAGTCATAGGTTTTGCTGTAGTGTTGAGTCATAAGTTTTCCTGTAGTTGTGTCATATGTTCTAGATGGAACTTATGACAGAACTTACAGCAAAACCTATGACTCATCACTTCAGATCTATTTGACACGGGGAGAATACAAAATGTTTAAAATCGGGCACTTTTCAAACTTCGTTACCCATCCAATGAAGTTATAAGGTAAGTTAAAAGTTGAAAAAGCAGATCCTTGAATCTGCCTTGAGTTCAGCATAAAACTTATCAGGAAAGACTTCATGAACTCCATCTGTCTAGTCTGGAGGACAGAAGGGAAAGGGGGGACATGATGGAAACATTTAAATATGTGAAAGGGCTAAATAAGGTTCAGGGGGGAAGTGTTTTCAATAGGAAAGTGAACACAAGAACAAGGGGGCACAATCTGAGGTTAGTTGCTGGGAAGATCAGAAGCAACGGGAGAAAATATTATTTGACTGAAAGAGTCGTAGATGCTTGGAACAAACTTCCATCAGACGTGGTTGGTAAATCCACAGGAACTGAATTTATACATGCCTGGGATAAAATAGATCCATCGTAAGATAAAATACAGGCAATAGTATAAGGGCAGACTAGAAGGAACATGAAGTCTTTTTCTGCCATCAATCTTCTATATTTCTATGTTTCTTAACAAAAAGATCAGAAGCAACGTGAGAAAATATTATTTGACTGAAAGAGTAGTAGATCCTTGGAACAAACTTCCAGCAGACGTGGTTGGTCAATCCACAGGAACTGAATTGAAACCTGCCTGGGATAAACATATATCCATCCTGAGATAAAATACAGGAAATAGTATAAGGGCAGACTAGATGGACCAGGAGGTCTTTTTTTGCCGTCAGTCTTCTGTGTTTCTATGTTTCTAAATATCCCTGATGTTTCGGTCCATACAGGGAGCACCTCATTTGTGGCTGCTATTAAAAACATATGAGGACTATATGTACCAAATGAAGATGAACATTTTCACTGCAAATGAGTAAACAAGACAGAGTATACATTATAAAAATCAGAGCATTAGCAAGAGCCAATACATGGATTTTTTAATGCATGTAGGTGATAGCTTCCCCCCCCCCTTCTTTGCCACGAGCATCTCTTATCATTTGCCTACTGGCAAGGGATGGACTGGAAAGAATATATTTGGGAAAGATTGGCTCATCTTATCAAAAGGGTTTTAAACTAAAATTAAGGGGGGCCATCATCACAACCTTAAGAATTTAATTCCAAGCAAAAAGCACTAGATAACCAATCACATAAAGAGGTGAGGAATACAGACAAAGAAGAAAGAAAAAAAGAAAAACATAACCAAGTAGAGAGTGATGGAAAGGGTAGAAATCCCAGGTACAAATTAGGAGATATAAGAAACATACCCAAGACCCATAAAGAACTTAAATGCTTGTACACTAACGCTCAACGTTTAGGGAATAAGCAGGGTGAACTGGAAGTACAGTGATACCTCGTCTTACAAACGCCTCGTCATACAAACTTTTCGAGATACAAACCCGGGGTTTAAGATTATTTTGCCTCTTCTTACAAACTATTTTCACCTTACAAACCCACCGCTGCCATTGGGATGCCCTGCCTCCGGGCTTCCGTTGCCAGCGAAACACCTGTTTTTGCACTGCTGGGATTCCCCTGAGGCTCCCCTCCATGGGAAACCCCACCTCTGGACTTCTGTGTTTTTGCGATGCTGCAATTTCACTGAGGCTCCCTTCACTGGGAAACCCCACCTTTGGACTTCTGTTGCCAGCGAAGCACCCGTTTTTGCAATGCTGTGATTCCCCTGCAGCATCGCAAAAACACAGAGATCTGGAGGTGGGGTTTCCCATGGAGGGGAGCCTCGGGGGAATCCCAGCAGAGCAAAAACAGGTGCTTCGGCTGGCAAAAGGGGTGAATTTTGGGCTTGTACGCATTAATCTCTTTTCCATTGATTCCTATGGGAAACATTGTTTCATCTTATAACTTTTCACCTTAAGAACCTCATCCCGGAACCAATTAAGTTTGTAAGACAAGGTATCACTGCATTAGTAAATTGAAGGCAGATATGATATAGTTGCCATCACTGAAACTTGGTGGGATAAAATTTACAAGCACTTAGGAACGCATAATGTAGCGGCGAATTATGTGTGCTGATCCCAGTAAAGCGGCCTTTTGCAATTGACAGATGGAGATATTGTCAATTCCGATGGTTTTCAAATGTCCGCTGAGATCCTTTGGCCCTGCGCCCAGCGTGCCAAGTACCACTGGGACCACTTTCACTGGCTTATGCCAGAGACGTTGCAGCTCGATTTTTAGATCTTCGTATTTCACTAATTTCTCTAGCTGCTTCTCCTCCATTATTTATTATTAATATTATTATTATTATTATTATTATTATTATTATTATTATTATTATTATTATTCATCCTTCTTAGTACCTGTCTCTTCCCACTTATGACTATAATGATGTTGCTTGTATCTTTCCCACTTATATTGTTTTGTTTCCTAGTATGATTGTTTATTAGTAACCTATATCACTAAAAATGTTGTATCATGATTCTTGATGAATGTATTCCGTTTTATTTTTCTTTATGTACACTGAGAGCATATGCTAATACTTATTATTATTATTTATTAGATTTGTATGCCACCCCTCTCCGTAGACTCGGGGCGGCATACAAATACTAATAGAAACATAGAAACATAGAAGTCTGACGGCAGAAAAAGACCTCATGATCCATGTAGTCTGCCCTTATACTACTTTTTGTATTTTATCTTAGGATGCATATATGTTTATCCCAGGCATGTTTAAATTCAGTTACTGTGGATTTATCTACCACGTCTGCTGGAAGTTTGTTCCAAGGATCTACTACTCTTTCAGTCAAATAATATTTTCTCATGTTGCTTTTGATCTTTCCCCCAACTAACTTCAGATTGTGTCCCCTTGTTCTTGTGTTCACTTTCCTATTAAAAACGCTTCCCTCCTGGACCTTATTTAACCCTTTAACGTATTTAAATGTTTCGATCATGTCCCCTCTTTTCCTTCTGTCCTCCAGACTATACAGATGGAGTTCATTAAGTCTTTCCTGATATGTTTTATGCTTAAGACCTAGTATAGTATAATACTATACTATACTACTATACTATTAATACTAATACTAATACTTTATTTCTATACTATGCTTAAGATTGCCAGCATCTAACAGAAAACTTGGCAGGGATTGCAGATAGACATAATTCTGCTGATTCTTACGTTTATTTTGCCCATTAAAAATCTCATTGTGTGGCAATGACATTGAACAAGAATGAAAAATGTATAAGGTTCTCTTTAATATGATTACTGTCGTTACCATTTATCACATACACAGACTATCTCGGCCTTTTTAAATAGCTGTAATCCTTAGATTGAATTGCTTTTTGGACATTTGTGCAAAAAAAAAATGTGAGTGAGCGTGCTGATATTTTGGGGCGGTCACTTCAAAGCCATCTAATCTCATGCCAGATTGACACACTACAGAAGCCCTGCAGAAATTTTAAAAAAACCCCACATCCCATTACTACGTATAAACTCACATTTAAAGAATACAGAATAACAGAGTTTGAAGGTAGAGTGGTAGCTCTGCTTAAGAACTTAATTCGTTTCGTAACCAGGTTCTTAAGTAGAAGCAATTTTTCCCGTAGGAATCAATGTAAGAGCAAATAATGCGTGCAAACCCATTAGGAAAGAAATAAAAGCTCAGAATTTGGGTGGGAGGAGGAGGAGGAAGAGGAGGAGGACAATCGCTGCCCGGAGTGAAGGGAGCGTTTTTTTTCTCTGGCCGCTAACAGAGGTTTATTCCACCCAGACATAACCAGAAATCTAGATAGAAACGTAGAAACATAGAAGTCTGACGGCAGAAAAAGACCTCATGGTCCATCTAGTCTGCCCTTATACTATTTCCTGTATTTTATCTTACAATGGATATATGTTTATCCCAGGCATGTTTCAATTCAGTCCCTGTGGATTTACCAACCACGTCTGCTGGAAGTTTGCTCCAAGCATCTACTACTCTTTCAGTCAAATAATATTTTCTCATGTTGCTTTTGATCTTTCCCCCAACTAACTTCAGATTGTGTCCCCTTGTTCTTGTGTTCACTTTCCCATTAAAAACACTTCCCTCCTGAACCTTCTTTAACCCTTTAACATAGTTAAATGTTTCGATCATGTCCCCCCTTTTTCTTCTGTCCTCCAGACTATACAGACTGAGTTCATGAAGTCTTTCCTGATACGTTTTATGCTTAAGACCTTCTACCATTCTTGTAGCCCGTCTTTGGACCCGTTCAATTTCGTCAATATCTTTTTGTAGGTGAGGTCTCCAGAACTGAACACAGGATTCCAAATGTGGTCTCACCAGCGCTCTATATAAGGGGATCACAATCTCCCTCTTCCTGCTTGTGATACCTCCATCTATGCAGCCAAGCATCCTACTTGCTTTCCCTACCGCACGACCACACTGCTCACCCATTTTGAGACTGTCAGAAATCACGACCCCTAAATCCTTCTCTTCCTTCTCTTCTATTTCCTGTATTTTATCTTAGGATGGATATATGTTTATCCCAGGCATGTTTAAATTCATAACTTTCATAACAGACCCACCCCTTCATTATTCGGGTCCTACTACACCCTACCGCCTCCCATTCTACATATTCTTCTTGTAATTACAAGAAAACTCAATTGTACAAGGAGACCGAACAACGCTGTGTATAGATGCACAATAGCTATAATATATGAATTGTATATTAGAAGCCATCTTGTTGTATTACAACGATTAAAAAAAACACCCGGTAGTTATGTAATAAGAACCAGCAAACAATATTGGCAAACAATATTGTGCATCCTTTTAGCTTATTGCTCTCCTTGTCTCTTATTAATATCTGTATGACCTTTAGTATTATATGTAATTTGGGTTCATTATTATCGGCCTCTCTACATCTAAACGTAGGTTTATTTATTTATTTATTAATCAGATTTGTATGCCGCCCCTCTCTGCAGACTCGGGGCGGCTCACAGCGATAATAATACAATGTAAACAAATCTAATATTTAAGTTAATTTAAAACCCCAATTTAAAAACCAATCATACATACTAACATACCATGCATAAATTTTATAAGCCTAGGGGGAGGGAAAGTCTCAATTCCCCCATGCCTGACGACAGAGGTGGTTTTTAAGGAGCTTACGAAAGGCAAGGAGGGTGGGGCAACTCTGATATCTTGGGGGAGTTGGTTCCAAAGGATCAGGGCCGCCACAGAGAAGGCTCTTCCCCTGGGTCCCGCCAAACGATACTGTTTAGTTGACGGGACCCAGAGAAGGCCAACTCTGTGGGACCTACCTGGTCGCTGGGATTCTTGCGGCAGAAGGCGGTCCCAGAGATATTCTGGTCCGGTGCCATGAAGGGCTTTGTAGGTCATAACCAACACTTTGAATGGTGACCGGAAACTGATCGGCAACCAATGCAGACTGCGGAGTGTTGGTGTGACATGGGCATATTTAGGAAAGCCCATGATACCTCTCGCAGCTGCATTCTGCACGATCTGAAGTTTCTGAACACTTTTAAAAGGTAGCCCCATGTAGACAGCGTTACAGTAGTCGAGCCTCGAGGTGATGAGGGCATGAGTGACTGTGAGCAGTGACTTTCCTAGAAACCCATTAAGAATGTAAATTTGAAAAGTGTTGGTGATTAGAGCAGTGTTTCCCAACCTTGGCAACTTGAAGATATCTGGAAGTCCAAATATCTTCAAGTTGCCAAGGTTGGGAAACACTGGATTAGAGGGTACAAAAGCTGCGTGTGAAATAAAGATACTGCCACCAAATTTTTGTACCTAACTTCCCTACAGCAAAGAATTAATCTCTTGGCAACTGTTAACTTTTAAGCTTCTTCGGAAAGGGAGGCGTCTCATTCTAGATTTTTAGGTCAACAGAGTTTTTATAAGATTGCGCAGGTTAAAAAGTCAGAAACGAATTGTCTTCTCTGATCGTCTTAATTACGTTGTGTTGTGTGTCCCCCCCACCCAAAAAAATGAATGAATGCATGAATGAATGAATGAATGAATGAATGAATGAATGAATAGATGGATGGATGGATGGATGGATGAACGAACAAATAAATAAATAAACAAATAAACAAACTTCCAGCAGACGTGGTTGGTCAATCCTCAGGAACTGAATGTAAACATGCCTGGGATAAACATATATCCATCCTAAGATAAAATACAGGAAAGAGTATAAGGGCAGACTAGATGGATCATGGGGTCTTTTTCTGCCGTCAGTCTTCTATGTTTCAACCAACCAACCAACCAACCAACCAACCAACCAACCAACCAATCAATAAAATTAACCTTTATTTCTTTGCCCTCAGCTGTGTTTTGGGCCGATTCCAGCTCCTGAGCATGTGCAGAAGCCTAATTATATATTTATTAAATTATATATATATTTATTAAATTTGTATGCCGCCCCTCTCGGCAGACTTATATGAAGGAGTGTGTACATACAAAAAGTTTCAATGCTAACCAGAGGGGGGGGGAGAAGGTAAATGGAACCTGCTCCCTGCTATGTTATTATTTATTTTATTTATTTATTTTAAGTTGACTTCTATGCTGCCCAATCCTGAAGGACTCAAAAATTTAGAAGACACGTATCCAACCACGCAAACAGGGAACCTCTTAATGTGGCAGATGTCTTTCAAGCCTGGTAGACCACTTTCTTTCTTTCTTTCTTTCTTTCTTTCTTTCTTTCTTTCTTTCTTTCTTTCTTTCCTTCCTTCCTTCCATCCTTCCTTCCTTCCTTCCTTCCTTCTTTCTTTGATTGATTTGATTTGATTTCTATGCCGCCCCTCTCCATATGACAAATCTAATATTTAAAATAATTAAAAACCCCTTATTAAAAACCAAACATACACACAAACACACCATGCATAAATTGTATAGTCCTGGGGGGGAAAGGAATATCTCAGTCCCCCCATGCCTGATGACAAAGGTGGGTTTTAAGGAGCTTACGAAAGGCGAGGAGGGTGGGGACAATTCTGATCTCCAGGGGGAAGCTGCTTCCAGAGGGTCGGGGCCGCCACAGAGAAGGCTCTTCCCCTGGGTCCCGCCAAACATTATAGCTCGATCGCTCCCAGCAGTGACTCCCTTCCCGGGCCCACCAGCGTCCAACACACTCTCCTTGTCCTTTCCTACGGCCACGAGAGCTCTTGTTACAAAGTTATTGATTGGTTTTCCTGCAGACAGATGAGCTTGTCAACATCAGCCTCCCCCCCCTCCTGTGGAATCTGCCAGTGTATGGGCTGATTGTGCCTCTCTGGGGGGATAAGGTTGCAATGGGAGACCACCCTCTACGCGCCCCATCCTTCGCGCACAGCCCGCCGACTGTAATAAATAGAGCCGGGCTGAGTGATAATAAAAGCAATTGAGAGGGGTTACCTGTGCTGGGGCCCTGAGATTTATATCTCCTCGTATTTGAAGTGATTGTTTTATTGAGTTCTCCATTTGGTTGGGATGCTATATATTTATTTATTTAGTTATGGATTTTTTTATTTTTTTATTTTGCACGTGTGTGTGTGTGTGTGCTCTGGCGACGACGTTGAGGCCTAGCCTCTTTTCATTTCTAGAAACATAGAAACATAGAAGTCTGACGGCAGAAAAAGACCTCATGGTCCATCTAGTCTGCCCTTATACTATTTTCTGTATTTTATCTTAGGATGGATCTATGTTTATCCCAGGCATGTTTAAATTCAGTTACTGTGGATTTACCAACCACGTCTGCTGGAAGTTTGTTCCAAGGATCTACTACTCTTTCAGTGAAATAATATTTTCTCACGTTGCTTTTGATCTTTCCCCCAACTAACTTCAGATTGTGTCCCCTTGTTCTTGTGTTCACTTTCCTATTAAAAACACTTCCCTCCTGAACCTTATTTAACCCTTTAACACATTCAAATGTTTCGATCGTGTCCCCCCTTTTCCTTCTGTCCTCCAGACTCTACAGATTGAGTTCATGAAGTCTTTCCTGATACATTTTATGCTTAAGACCTTCCACCATTCTTGTAGCCCGTCTTTGGACCCGTTCAATTTTGTCAATATCTTTTTGTAGGTGAGGTCTACAGAACTGAACACAGTATTATTCCAAATGGGGTCTCACCAACGCTCTATATAGCGGGATCACAACCTCCCTCTTCTTGCTTGTTATACCTCTAGCTATGCAGCCAAGCATCCTACTTGCTTTCCCTACCGCCTGACTGCACTGTTCACCCATTTTGAGACTGTCAGAAATTACTACCCCTAAATCCTTTTCTTTTGAAGTATTTGCTAACACAGAACTCTCTGATGGGATTGTGGAAAGAAGGGGCATCCTTTGGAAACGAGGCCGTTTTTTTCTCCCCTTCCTCCCTTAGCTACAGAGATTCTAGCTGTGATCCTGGCAGAAATAGTGTCACCATTAAAGAAGCATAAACTGTCTGCTCAGGAACCAGAGATGCCTTGCAGCAGATAGGAGGAAATATTCTGTTTATTTGGCCATAAATATACAGGTGTGGAGTCCATTTCATCACGGTTATGGCAAGAGAACGTACACCCGGTTCAATCTCACAACAGACTCCTTAAATAGCAGCGAGGGAGTGTCAAAAGTGTTAGCCTCCTATCTTGGGTAAAACAGAATCGCGTCTTGACTACCGCAATGCACTCTACATGGGGCTACCCTTGAAGAGCGCTTGTAGAAGGCTTGGCTGCATAGCTCGAGGGATAACGAGCAGGAAGAGGGAGATGGTCATCCCGCTGTGTGAGACCCCATTTGGAATAATACTGTGTCCAGTTCTGGAGACCTCACCTACAAAAAGATACGGATCAAATTGAACGGGTCCAAAGACGGGCTACAAGAATGGTGGAAGGTCTTAAGCTTAAAACCTATCAGGAAAGACTTTGTGAACTC